>NC_092379.1:130251064-130407080 GCF_030028105.1 Mobula birostris | reverse complement strand
ACTCAGCTGTCAAGTCTGTTTGGATTCTGAACTGTTGCGAAAAAAAAAACGCCAAAGCCTGTGAACACGATCAATTCAAATCAGAAAGGAGTTAGGATGGGCTTTAAATTTAATATCTCTGGAGAATGTTGATAAATTCAAACAATTAACCATATAGCAAAATGGTGCTGATAGCCACTTCATATTATGGTGCAGTGAGGCATTCAACCATCCAACAGCAGCTTCTGACTGACTGAATGAATACATTTACCAGATGCAACAAAAGCACCTTGGTCACGCCAAGCAAACAATATCTCTCTTTGTTCGTCTCTGTGCACTGCCATGCAGTTGCAAGCACGGCTGCAAAAGGAGGAGAGTTGGTCACGGGGTTAGCAACCTGTCCCATTAAAACCCAGAGCTACAGAAACGGAAACAGAAGCTCCAAAGACTCACCCCTGGAAGGGGAAGGGTCGCTGCTTAGAAGACGTGGTGAAAACAGAAGGCACAGGGCTGATCAAGCTTTTACCCAAATTTCTTAGGTCTCATTTTTAATCCACAAACAAACAACATGCAACATTTTGTCCTTGCTTGAAGACTCAGTTTTTCCAAAGAGTGTTCTTTGAAAGAAAACGTAGACAAAGTTAGCACTCAACCTTTAACGTAAAATTCATCCTTTACTCAAATACTCTCCTCCAATCATCTACCCTCTCCTCAACAACCCCCTCCCCTCACAACTGAAACTACTCAACACAAACTGAACACAATGGATTTTGGTTAATTAGGCCATCAGTTGATCAGGGCTGCCGCTTATTTGGGACAACTCTTAAAGAACAAAAACTATACTGAGACAATAGTCTGGATTTCCTTTAATTGGGACAAAATGCCACTTAATTGGAACAGGTGATCATTGCCAATTTAAAACTAGTGTCAGTTGCGTGCACTTCTATAGCTATTAACACTACACTATGCCTACAGCAAAGAGCTTTACAATAGTGTCAGTTGTCTGTGTTTGTGTTCAAAAAGCAATGATTTTTGTCATTGATAGTTTGTCAGTTGCAAGCAGCAAGACGACTCATAACTGCTTTGCTCACTGTGGTTTCAAGCATTCAGGCTTAGAGTTTACAAAAATGATTGGGAGTGAAAATTTCACTACTTCAACAAGTTAGGAACTATAAAGAATTAAGACATTGACAATCATCTTAAATGTTATAATGATGCAGGAAGATTGTTCCCGATGTTGGGGGAAGTCCAGAACAAGGGGTCACAGTTTGAGGATAAAGGGGAAGCCTTTTAGGACCGAGATTAGGAAAAACTTCTTCACTCAGAGAGTGGTGAATCTGTGGAATTCTCTGCCACAGGAAGCAGTTGAGGCCAGTACATTGGCTATATTTAAGAGGGGGTTAGATATGGCCCTTGTGGCTACGGGGATCAGGGGGTATGGAGGGAAGGCTGGGGTGGGGTTCTGAGTTGGATGATCAGCCATGATCATAATAAATGGCGGTGCAGGCTCGAAGGGCCAAATGGCCTACTCCTGCACCTATTTTCTATGTTTCTATTTACAGACAGAAGAACACAGCAGATGAATTCCTCCATTAAAACTAGTAGTTCCTAATAGTTGTCAAGGTACTGCAGTAGTATCGGTAGTTCTCTATTCTGTATTTTACTTAAATACACAACTTGTTAGTTAAATGCTAGTTTGTCTTTTTTAAGTATACTTTTTAACGACTTGCATAAAACATTGGCTAATTAGGACAGCCACTTAAATGGGCTGAAGTGTACTGGTACTACTATGTCGACTCAGGCCTAGGGGGCCAGCGTCGGGCAAAATGCCTTACAAGGCGTGAAACGAAAAACCGTGTGGCACACAGGCAGTGGGTGGCCATTGACTCACAAAGAGTTCATCCGCCCTCTGACAGGTTTTGTTTTTAGTCCTGCTGGGTGCCTACACACCCTCCTCCCTGGTTAACCGGAGTGCACCGGGGGGTGTGCCGCTTGTGTTGCCAACAACCGGACCTGAGACAGGTAGTACTGGGCTACGTGGTACCAGTAGCAAGGCAAGGCCCTGACCTGACCACCAAACTGGTACTGATGTGTCCCAATGAAACAGAATCCACTGTACTTTCTTTTGTACACCCTATGGACAGCAAATGAAGTGCGAAAGAATTAGACCCAGCTACCATTCCCCATTGTTCCTGCCCATCTGTCCAATCCCATCTACCATTCCCCATTGTTCCTGCCCATCTATCCAATACCAGCTACCATTCCATTGCTGCTGCCCATCTGTCCAATCCTAGCCACCATTCCCCATCAATGGAATGTAATCCATTTGTCCACCAGGCTCACTGGATAGTTAGTACTACTGGACATATGTACACAACGGTACAAGAGACCAGCAATATCATGAAGGATGCTACCCACCCTCCTCGTGGACTGTTTGTCCCACTCCCAACAGCAAAATGGCTATGTAGCAACCACACCAGGGCCACCAGACTCAAAAGGTTACTTTCCCCAAGCAAGAAGGCTGATTGACATCTCCACCCACTAATGTCACCACTACTTTCATGTTTCCTGTCAGTCACCCGTGTACAGGTACTGACCCTGGCATCACTTCATGGACACAATGTACATAAGCCATCTTATAGTCCGTGTTTTATTATTGTGCTCTTTATCTTAGTCTGACTTTTTGTGCTGCACCAGATCTGGAGTAACCATTATTTCATTCTCCTTTACACTCTTGTACTGGAAATGACATTAAACAACCTTGAATCTTAAGTGCGACATCACATCAATGGTTTAAATGGTTACTTATTTATCCTCACTGCAGAACTCGACACTATCGGTTATTGCCAGGGACCTAAGCCAGACCATAGCTATCATAATCAACTGCAGAAAATGAAATTTTGAAATATTAAAAATAAAAATCCTGCCATCACACCAAGCCAAATTTAGTTAGGAACTTCAGTGGACTATTAAAGAGACTTAATTATTAATTGTCTGCTAGAACCAGTTACAGGCCAAAGAGCAGTGCATTGTTTAATATTAATGTTATTTAATATTGCATTAGTGTGCACATCACAAAAACATTTAATTCAGTAAACAAAATCTTACATTCATAAACCGCAACATAAATGTAACCAAAATAGTGAAAATACACAAGACAAAAAAAAGCCATCTGGTTTATCTAACCTGTGCTGCTCAACCTGTGTTTTAAACATCAGCTTTCACTGCTGTCTGCAAGGAGTTTGCACAGTCTTCCTGTTGTTGTGCGAGTGAAGTCACCGGTGAAAAGTACTGGTAGATACATAGCAGCTTCTGTATTTGACAAAACAGGTACAACAGGCGTCATGTGGAGACGCTTTCAGTGGAAAGGTCTGCTGGCCCAACGTGGTGCTTGATATTTTGTGCCAAACAAAGGACAACTCCATATTTACAATGTATGGACAATGCTTTCTTTGAAACTACATACAACCTTCATAACTCAAGATTCACCTTTCCACCACAGACTCCCAAATGAATTTTAATCAGCTTTGTCTGGACTGGGGTTCACAACTTTTAGGAACCCATTGTTCAGAGTTGCACTCCAAATTAAATCCACAATACATTTTCAGATGTGAAGATTGGTAGCCAAAGTCAATTGCCAAATGTTTATGTCCCAAACCCAAAAATCATTCCAACACTCCCCGTGACCGTGTGGGTTTCCTCCAGGTGCTCCTGTTTCCTCCCACAGTCCAAAGATGTACCAACTGGTAGATAGATTGTCCTATGATTAGGCTAGGATTAAATTGGGGGATTGCTGGGTGGTGCGACACGAGGAGCTGAAAGGGACTGTCTGCACTCACTCAATAAATAAAAATAATACATTATATTTCTCCACTCTTATTTACTAAACAACTTCTTTTTGAAAAGCAGTATCATTAGAGACCAGAGGAATACAAATCAAAGGTTACGGGGAGAAAGCCAGGAACCGGGGTTGAGGAAGAGATAGGGAAAAAAAAAAGGATCAGCCATGATTGAATGGTGGAGCAGACTCAGTGGGCCAGATGGCCTAGTTCAGCTCCTTTGCCTTATGGTCTAAACAAAAATCCTCCGATATATTTCTAACCAAACACTGAATACAATCTGACAGCCATGGAGTCAGAGGAAGGAGGTCTATCTTCAAGGTGAAGTGTGATTGGAAATAATTTGAGGTTTTGATCGTTCACACACTGCTTGGTTTCAGGCATGCAGTGCAGAACAGTGACACCTGCAGAAGGGCCTCAGGAATCAAACCCACATGAAGGCAACAACAGTGACAGTCAGTGATGGTTTAATACCACACCTGGCTGTAAGGGGTTTGTACGTTCTCTCTATGACCACATGGGCACTCTCGGGTGCTCCAGTTTCCGGAGATGTACTAACAGTCACATGGGTGTAATTGGGCAGCCTGGGGGTTGCTGTGCAACAGCCCCTTAGTGTGCCGTATCCTTAAATATTTTTTATTATATAAACTGAAAGTTGCTGCACACAACTAATGTACATAGTTCACAAACAGTAAACCAATAAGAAAATGACCTTGTGGCAGCTGAGGAGTTTGTACCCGACATGTCAGATCTGTACATCTGAGAATAAAATGTGACTTGATAGACGTGTATAAGATGATAACAGGCATAGATAGAGTGGAGAGCCAACACTCACCTCCCCCCCCCACCCAAGGCAGAATTGAGTAATACAAGAGGGAATAATTTTAAGATGACTGGAGGAATGTAGAGGTAGCAGAGGGATTGGGATAGATCTATTGGTAAAAAAAAAAAAAAGAGACCAAATCCTGGAAAGAGGTGACATAGGATCAGAAGATGTGGAGTCCTTGTGGATAGACTTAAACTGATGGGAGTGGTATACAGTTACCCGAACAGTAGCCAGGATACGGGCTACAAATTACAACGGGAGACAGAAAGGGTGCGTAAAAAGGCTGATGCTCAGAAACAGAAACAGGTTTATTATCACCGGCATGTGACATGAAATTTGTTAACTGAGCAGCAAATTTGCGATAGTCATGGGAGATGTCAATATGCAGGTAGTGGAAGTTGGGAAAATTCAGTTGGTGCTGAATCCCAAGCCAGGGTATTTACAGAATGTCCATGACATGGCTTTTTAAGAGCATATTCTGCTTGAGCCCATTAGGGGAAAGGCAATTACAGAGACAGGAGAAGGGAGCAAGCCAAAGTTGATTGGAAGGGAACACTAGTAGGGATGACAGCAGAACAGCAATGGCTGGAGTATCTGGGGAAATTCAGAAGGCACAGGAAAGATGCATCCCAAAGATGAAGTATTCTAAAAGGGAGGATGAGTCACCCATGACAAGGGAATCAAAGACAGAATAAAAGCAAAAGAGGGCTTATAATATAGCAAAAAAAGTGGGATGGTGGAGTATTGGAAAGCTTTTGAAACCAATAGAAGGCAATTAAAAAAACCATAAAGAGACAAGATTAAATGCGAAGGTAAACCAGCCAATAATACAAAAAGAGGACACAGTTGCCTCAGATGTACTGTACAAGGAGTAAGAGAGACAAGAGTGGATTACAGACCACTGGTTAAAATGACACTGGAGAGGTAGTAATGGGGGACAAAGAAATGATGGACAAATTTGATAAGTAGATTGTGTCAGTCTTCACTGTGGAAAACACTAACCAGAGAAGTGCGCGTGACAGGGGGGCAGAAGTGAGTGTCATTGCTATTACAGAGGAGGGGGGGGGGGACTCTAACCCAGGAAATCTTCTGCAACATTTAAATAGAGGTAAAGGGGGCTGGATAATTGGGGCAGATAAACCTTCAGCAGGGACAGCTGGGCA
Organism: Mobula birostris; assembly: GCF_030028105.1. Classification (NCBI taxonomy): domain Eukaryota; kingdom Metazoa; phylum Chordata; class Chondrichthyes; order Myliobatiformes; family Myliobatidae; genus Mobula; species Mobula birostris. The sequence goes on along the minus strand of NC_092379.1, from coordinate 130,401,273 downwards.
ATCTGACAGGAAGCAGAAGCTACTTTTCAATTCTGAATGAAGGTCCCAATACGACATCACTCTAGATCACATGACCAGTCCCAATCCCTTCTCGGGTAAAGCACGTTGTAGCACTGCCCCATTAAATCCATTCTGCCTGTAGTTAGAGATGACCAAGTAATTAATGTTCAATGTGTAGAAGAGCTTCTTTACACTTTAATGTTTGACATTCAGTGAACCGGGGGGGAGAGGGAGGATCCCAGGGCAAAGCCATCCATCAGTGAAGCAATGGAGCAGCAGCGAGAGTTAATTGTAGAGTCGAAGAGATTAAATTCAATATGCAGATGGCTCTGAACACCCACTGTAGTTGTCAAGTCAAAAGTCTGGAAAACCACAGGATTGGTTTTGGGACAGCAGCAGATAACCAGATTCTACCGATCAAAATAAATCAGACATTAATTTGGCAAGGACATCTAGAAGTACAACTTCCCCTCTGGTCAGACAGACAGCCCCAGTGGTTACAAAATCTCATCCGATTCAGATGGGCGGATTTGAAATTAGCAACGAGAACAAATATTTGTGGTGGAACTCAAGGAGAAGGTCAGTTCTAAACATCAGCCATGGCTTGGGCTTCTAATGGGAAGAACAGTTACCCATTACAGGGAAATTTCTACCCACCTAAAAGCTTCAAGTACAAAATACCTCTGACTATTGATAGCAAGGTCTTACGCAAGGGGTTTGCAGAGTAGGAACTGCCTGGAGGAAACAGACTGTGGTTTCCCGTTTCCTCCCTTCACTCCCCTGCAGCTTGCTTTCAACCTTGAAAACAAGTTGTAGAAAAACTGAACTGCTCACAGAGACAGTACATAAACCACCAAGTGAAAAGTTGTCAAATTAAATTTGATTTTGATGAAGAGCGCAGAGGAGTAGCAGAGGGAATTTAATTCAGACAAGCAAAAAGTGATGCACAGTAAATGACAGGGCCCTGAGGACTGTTGTTGAATAGAGACCTCTGGGTACAAGAACATAGCTCCCTTAAACTGGCAACACAGTCAGACAGTATAGTGAACAACTCCCTTGTCCACTCCTCCCTTTCAGCACTACCCCTGTAAATGTGGCAAGTGCCACACCTGCCCCTACACCACCTCCCTCACCACCATCCAGGGCCCTGAAAAGTCTTTCCAGGGGAGGTGACACTTCACCTGCGAGTCCATGTGGGTTGGCTACTGTACCCAGCACTCTCCTCTCTACATCGGCGAGACACAGTGGAGACTGGGAGAACCACTTTGTCAAGCACCTTCACTCTGCCCACCACGAAAGGCTGAGATCTCCCAGTAGCCACACACTTCAGTCAGGCTTTCCATTCCAACCCACCAGCCCATGGCCTCCTCCACTGCCTACACTCACGTTGGAGGAGCACTTCATACTTCATCTTGGTAGTCTTCAACTTGATGGAATGAACATTAACTTCCAGTAACTCTCCCCATTCCCTTTATCCATTACCATTCTGGCTGCCCTCTCACCCCTCGTCTTCACTGCACATCACTTCCCTCTGGTTCTTCACCTCCCATTTATTCCATGGTCCAATGCCCTCTCCCATCAGATTCATTCTTCCGCCCTGATGTGGAAGAGGTAATCACCTCCCAGCTTCTCATTGCAACCACCCTCCGCCATCCACCTTCCTCCATCACCATCACCTCCCGCCACCCCCCACTCCACACACACACACACCCTTATTCTGGCTTCTGCCCTCTTCCTTTCCAGTCCTCATGAAGGGTGTCAGCCCAAAATGTTATCAGTTTATCCCCCTCCACAGATGCTGCCTGACTTGCAGAGTTCCTCCAGCATTTTGTATGTTACAAGATTTCCAGCATCTGCAGAGTCTCATGGTTATGGCACGCTTCCCTTCGTTGGCCATGGACTGCATAAAGAGTTGAGACATGGTGTTATGGTTGCAACAGACATTGGCTAGACCACACTTGCAGCTTGGATTGCTGGCTATAGATTGTGATGAAGACAGAGGGGGTGACGAAAAGATTCACAAGGATGTTGCCAGGCTCCTAATACTTTGGGAAGGGGAAGTTTGGAGAACGGATGCTGTCAGGACTGAGTTGAAAGGAGAGGTGACGAGTTGGGGCTGCTTTCCCTGGAACAGAAGAAACAGGTGACCTTATAGAGGTTTACAAAAATCATGGGGGGGCGGGAAAGAGACCCAGAGACACAGCCTTTTTCTCAGGGTTGGAGAGTCCAAAACTAGAGGGTTTAAAGGTGAAGGGAAAGATTTAAAGGAGATCTGAGGGACAGGTTTTTCCACACAGTGGTGGGTATATAGAAGAAGCCACTGGAAGGAGTCACACAAGCAGGCATAATTATGATTTTAAAGGTACTGGAGAGGTACATGGATGGGAAAGGTTCAGGGGGATTTGGCCCAAACACAGGCAAAAGGGACCAGTTTGGTTGACATGGACAAGTTAGGCCAAAGGGCCCATTTCCCTACTGTATAACAATGACAATATTCCAGTAGCAACACCAAGACTCTCCATTCCAATCGACCCCGATAAATACAAATTTCTACAGGTGTACCGTGGACAGCATTCTAACTGGCTGAATTGCCGACTGGTAAGGAGGGGGTCATTGCACAGGATTGGAAAAAGCTGCAGAAAGATGCAAACTCAGACAGCTCCATCGTCGATGACACCTTCAAAAGACGATGCCTTGAAAAGGCGGCATCCATCATTAATGATCCACCATCACCCAGGATGTGCCCTCTTCTCATTGCTATGAGAGAACGAACGAACACACACACACGCTTCTTCCCCTCTGCCAGATTTCTGAATGGACAGTGAACCCATGTATACTACTTCACTACTTTTACCTCTTTTTCCACTGTTATTTTATGTTTAAGTTTTGTAATTTAGTTTTAATTAGAATGTATTGCAATATTCTGCTGCCACGTAACAAATTTCACAACATCCACCAGTGATATTAAACCTGATTTTGATTCTGTCAACTACATTGATGGATCTGAAGTTACATACAAAAAAAAGACGGCAAATTTCTTTTCCTGAGAGATGTTAGCAAAACTGATGGGCATTTGAACAAACATCTCACCACTATCAGTTATCAAAAATACTAGACTTACTATCAGATACACTTAAATTTAAATTCTCCAGCTGCCATGGCAGATTTAAAACCCACTAGATACGAGCTCAGTAATTTACCCATGATGGTGTCTTTCCATTCCATAGCACTGACCATGATTTACAGAGTGGTCTTTAACTGCTGTGGTGTTTAGTCACGCGCATCTTCAAGGCAACCAACTGCTCAGATTTTTCTGTTGGAAACTGGGGCTAGATAAGCACATTAAGCCAAACCTCATTAGAGGCTAATTGCCTGGGGAGATTCTGTGAATTTGCAAGTGGAATCTAATTTAATCATCCTTATCTTGGAGGTTAGCAGACAAGAAATTAGCATTGTTATTAAAAAAAAAAGTTGTGTTGCAGTTTGCTGTCTTATTAAGACAAATAGGTATAAACATGTTATAACATCAGAGTCACTAATTACACCCTTTTCTTCAAGCCACTGCTCTCTCACCAGAGGAATGACCTGAACAGACCAGGTCCATTCACCTGAGCTTCTGCTTAATTAAGGGATGCCAAGTTGCTTGTAAAATTTTTAACCTCTGAACCATGAAGTCTGTATGCATCTGTATTCTTTCACACTATGAAGACACCGTTACACATTCAGACAAATCGACTTTAATAGAACAGCTCCCCATGCTGAGGTAGCCTGAAGTTAGAAAATGAATCACTTCCAATTCTTCCATTAGGTCAGAGTGAGTAAATTTATTTCCTGGGAAGAAATTTGGCTCTTTGACTGGTCCCCAATACTTCCGCAAGGAGAAGTCAGGGAAACGCACATCTGTCTCGTCAGTGGGGTCAAAGTCAAAGTCTGTCCCGAGCCTTTGTGGCCCACCAGGCCGGTGCTTATGCTGGTTTCTGTGGCGTGAAGCGACTGAGAGCCTGAGACTCCTCTCCCCACCTCCCCCCCGGATAGGACTCCAGTCTATCGCGAGGTTAACCCCCAGCGTTTGCTGGTACCCATTTTCAGCTGGGTGGACTGGAGCAGTGTGTGGTTAAGTGCCTTGCTCAAAGACACCACACGCTGCCTTGTCCGAGACTCGAGCCTACGACCTTCAGATCGTGAGCCCAATGCCCTAACCACTTGGCCACGCGCCACACTCATCAGTGGGATCTGAAGTGGAAAAGGTGAGCAGCTTCGAGTTCCTGGGTGTCAACTTATTGATGCAAATTAAGACGGCGGCACACCAGGGGCCATGTTTCATTACGAGGTTGAGGAGATTGTGTGGTCACAAATTTCTATGGATATACTGAGGGGTGAGTACTGTCTGATGGAAGGGTCAATGCACAGGGTCAGAAAATGCTGCAAAAGGGTTGCAAACTCAGGCAGCTCCATCACGGGCACTAGCCTCCCCAGCATCGAGGGCATCTTCAAAAGGTGATGCCTCAAAAACGTGGCATCCTTCATTAAGGGCCCCCATCACCTAGGACATGCCCTCTTCTCATTGCTACCATCAAGGTGGAGGCACAGGAGCCTGAAGAGACACATTCAACATTTTGGGATGGGCTTCTCTCCCTTCACCATTAGATTTCAGAATGATCCATGAACAGAAAATTATTTTTTGTGCGCATTGCACCACACACAGCTGCAGCAAAACAAACTTCAGGGCATATGTCAGTGATAGTAAACCTGATTCAGATTCTATTATATACACATGAATTTCAAGGCTAAATGAAAACCATGGAAAACCATGGACTTGCCACCTCCCCCCACCACCTCAAAAATCTACATCAATTTTGCCGCTGTGGCACAATGGATAACACGGTGGCCTTCTATCAGTGAACAGAAAAGCAATTCAAAGGTTACCAGAGTGGGATTATCTTTATAACGGGGAAAGTTAAATTTACATTTTGAAGGGTGTGAGGGCTACAGTCCAGCTGCAGGTCAATGGGACTAGTCAGAATAATAGCTCGGCACAGACTAGATGGGCCAAAGGGCCTGTGGCTGTGCAGGAGTACATTATGACCATAATTCATATAAACTGGGTGAAAAAACAATGAACAATAGACCAGCCTTTAAAATTCTCACTCCTCACAAGCATTACAAAGCACCTCCCTCTGCCTCTTAGCCCAGGAAGGGTGGAACGGTAGTGTAGCTCGAAGCTCATCGCTTTACAGTGCAAGTGGTCTCCAATCAGGGTTCTATTCCCGCTACTGCCTGTAAGGAGCTTGTACGCTCCCCCCGTGACCACGCGGTTTCCTCTGGATACTCCAGTTTCCTCCCACAGTTCAAAGACACACGGTTAAGGTTAGTGAGCTGCAGGCAAGCCATGGTGGTGCCAGAAATGTGGCAACACTGGCAGCCAGCTCCCAGCACATCCCTCACTAGTCTGACACAACACTAAATAGCGCATTTCACTGTATGTGTAACAAGTCAAGCTAATCTTTAAATTGGGCACAGTTTGAGTGGGCAGGGGAAGGGACTGATACTGCACTAGACAGGGAGAGAGCAGTAGACAAGCAAAAAGTTGTTAATTGAAACCATACGCATTTGCAATTGTTTTTAATTAAACGTGGGAAGAGATCTGAAAACCAGATATGTGGCTGCATTTGAATTGAACTTTAATGAGAAAGTCTTGTACTGTGGAGTTTAAAAAATGTTTAAAAATCATGTTTCTCATTTTAAGCATATTCCATCTGATATTTCCAAAACATCACCTTTCTATAAGCTTCTGAAATACTTGGACGTGGTTACTGATGTGCAATTCATATCATTAACTGGCTGAAATGAGGCAATACATTAATGATCTGTATGATGAGGTGGTAAATTGGATTAGTAAGCATGCAGATGGTACTAAAATAGGTGGCATTGTGGATAATGAAGTAGGTTTTCAAAGCTTGCAGAGAGATTTAGGATAGTTAGAAGAGTGGGCTGAAAGATGGCAGATGGAGTTTAATGCTGATAAATGTGAGGTGCTACACTTTGGTAGGACTAATCAAAATAGAGCATACATGGTAAATGGTAGGGCATTGAAGAATGCAGTAGAACAGAGGGATCTCGGAATAATGGTGCATAGTTCCCTGAAGGTGGAATCTCATGTGGATAGGGTGGTGAAGAAAGCTTTTGGTATGCTGGCCTTTATAAATCAGAGCACTGAGTATAGGAGTTGGGATGTAATGTTGAAATTGTACAAGGCATTGGTAAGGCCAAATTTGGAGTATTGTGTACAGTTCTGGTCACCGAATTATAGGAAAGATGTCAACAAAATTGAGACAGTACAGAGAAGGTTTACTAGAATGTTACCTGGGTTTCATCTCCTAAGTTACAGAGAAAGGTTGAACAAGTTGAGTCTTTATTCTTTGGAACGTTGAAGGTTGAGGGGGGACTTGATAGAGGTACTTAAGATTAATGAGAGGGATAGATAGAGTTGACGTGGATAGGCTTTTTCCATTGAGAATGGGGGAGATTCAAACAAGAGGACATGAGTTGAGAGATAAAGGGCAAAAGTTTAGGGGTAACATGAGGGGGAACTTCTTTACTCAGAGAGTGGTAGCTGTGTGGAATGAGCTTCCAGCAGAAGTGGTTGAGGCAGGTTCAATGTTGTCATTTAGAGTTAAATTGGATACTTATATGGACAGGAAAGGAATGCAGGGTTATGGGCTGAGTGCAGGTCGGTAGGACTCAGTGAGAGTTAGAGTTTGGCACAGACTAGAAGGGCCGAGATGGCCGGTTTCCGTGCTGTAATTGTTATATGGTTATATTACATTTACTTTTAGCTGGGTGATCATTTCATTAGGCTAATTAACAGCCATTAAGGAACCATGTTACTCACTGCCTTGCCCTTCACTGGAAGAGTCGCCACAACAAAGCCAATCTTTATAATAATAATCTGGGAAAGTTAAATTGCTGTACAAGTATTATGGACAGGAGATGGCTACTCCACCCCACAAGGCTATTGCATCCCTCAATATGAACATGACCCGTCATCTGCAAGTCTCATTCCCTCATCTGTACTGGCGCCCTAAAGCCTTCAACTTCCAGACCTTCGAAAAAAAAATTACTTCCATCTTAATGACCCGGCAAACAAAATCAACCCTTTCACACCCAATATCCATATGTTCAGCAAGAGGTATTTGTAACACGTACAGTGAAATACGTGTTGCTTGTGCCAACGAGTTGTGCAGGGGGGTGAGGGTGGCCGGTAAGTGCTGCCATGTTTCCAGTGCCAACATAGCAAGCCCACAACTTACTAACGCCTAAATGTTTGGAATGGGGGAGGCAATTGGAACTCCCGGAGGAAACGCATGCGGTCACGGGGAGAATGTACAGACTCCTTAGAGGGGTTCCCAACCCGTGGCTCACAGATCCCTTGCTTAATGATATTGGTCCATGGCAACAAGAAGATTGGGAACCCCTGCTTTAAGAGACAGCGGTGAGAACTGAGCCCCAGTCTGATCTCTGGCACCTTGAACTAATTGCGCTAACCGCTACCATGCCCAACGAGCTCTACTTTGTCGTATTCCATTATCCTGTGTGTAGGAGTCAGCGTTTCCGATATCCTGTTCATCCACACAATCTTTGGCATTCGGATATTTACCCAATTACAAGCCATATTAAAGGGCAGGGAACCTTGGCTGTCATGTTAAAGTCTGCAGAAGTGGACATATCACAATATTGCCTAAGAGCCAAACAACAGCTATCATCAGCAATTTTAGTTTCACAGATAATTAACACAGCAAGATTTCCTTCCAAGTGAAATGTCAGCATAAGCTGGTGCCTTTAGAACTCTCTTCCTACCATAGAAGGCAAAGTCAAACTGTAAAACCTAAGGATAATTGGTTATAATGGAAAACTTGGCAACCCTAAAAGAAAAGATCAATGTGACTTTAATTAAAGCTTGCAAACCAAGGTTAAATATCCGAGAATTTGTTAGAAGACAACATATCCTTGGGAGCTGAAAGCAGTCAGTTTGCTCTCCCAGATTAAGACTAAATTATTACACGTGGCTTTTTCTACTGAGGTTGAGGGGGACTACAACTAGAGGTTATGGGTTGAGGGTGAAAGGTGAAATGTTTAAGGGGATCATGAGGGGAAACGTCTTCACTCAGACGGTCTCGAGAGTGGTGGAACGAGCTGCTAGTCCAAGCGGTACACACGAGCTCGATTTCAAAGTTTAAAAGAAGTTTGGATTGGTACATGGATGGTAAGAAGGCTATGGTCCTGCTGCAGGTCGATAGGACTTGACAGTTTAAAGTGGGTCAGCACAGACCAGACAGGCCGAAGAGCCAGTTTCCATGCCGTACGCTCATGGCTGACATTGTAACACAATAAAACGTGCTGTTTGCGTTAACTGACAAATCCAAGGCTGTGCTGGGGGCAGCCCACAAGTGTCACCACACACTCTGGCGCCAAGATAGCGTGTCCACAATGCCTGGCAGAAACAACACAAGAAACAGAAAAATAGCAACAAAACAGCAAACAAGAGCCTGTTCTCTCTCCCACCCTACTCACACAACAGTCAGGCTGCCAGCCCACACCCCCCCCCCACCCCGACAGGCCACTTCCAAATCTCCAAGCTCCAGCCCCTGGCCCGGACTCGCAGAATCAGGCCTCCATCTTCCAGGTACGCCATAGGGCCCCCAAGTAGCAGACTTCTGTTCCTACTTCTGATGCCCAGAACTGGGCAATTTCAACTGAGAATGAACTCGCACTACAAAGTGATTCGTACCTCAACAACATGGCCTCTGGATTAACAGCCTTCCTCAACATGACCAGAGACATGGTCATTGGGACAGCAAGGTGCACAGTACTATAGGGGCTGGTGCGATCCTATTGTAGCTAGAGGGGGGTTGGGGGGGGGGGGGTGTTGGTGTTCGATCCCAGTGTCCTCTGTAAGGAGTCTGTACACCCTCGCTGTGGAATGCGTGGGTTTTCCCCCAGGTGCTCTGGTTTCCTCCCACAGTCCAAAGATGTAGTGGGTAGGTTGATTGTAATATTGTCCCATCATCAGTTAGGGACTGTGGGATCGCTGAGGCAGCATGGCTTGAAGGGGCAGAAGGGCCTACTCACTGCTTTATTGCTAAATAAATGTGTTGGCACTTGTGCACCTTAGTTTAGTAACAACGGTAGACAATCTCCACAAATGCTCACCGTCTGAATGACCGCAGCTGTAAAGCACTCAAGGCAATACCATCTCCCACCAACACCCAACACCTCCTACCCGAATCTACGCCATTCAATACCTCAGAACTCAATAGCATCATTACAGTTGATAAAGACAATTACACATCACCAAGCCAACTTCACCTGTACTCAACTTCCAATCATTCAGCAGAATAGCAGTGATCCTCCATTTCACACACCATCAAGACTCAGGCACTGTAAACAATTTTTCATTATTTGGCTGGCTTTTCCCTTTAGGGTTAGAGGTCACTAGCATTCACCACTCATCCCAATAAACCCTAATCTGCAGTAAGGCTATGATTAGGAGGAATTTCTTTAGCTGGTGTGTCTGTGGAATTTGTTGCCACAGGTGGCTGGTGGAGGCCAAGTCACTGGGTGTATTTAAGGCTGAAGTTAATAGATTCTTGATAAGTCGGGTGTGAAAGGTTACGGGGAGAAGGCAGGAGAATAGGGTTGAAGGGGGGGGAAATGGATCAGTTTTGATGGAATGGCAGAGCAGGCTCGATGGGCCAAATGGCCCAATTCTGCTCCTATGATTATGGCCCATTTCAGTTCAGTTAAGAGTAACAGCGCTGTGTGTCTTAAGCAATGCACGAAGTGCTGGAAGAACTCGATGAGTCAGGCAGCATCCATGGGAAGTACTGGAGGAACTCAGCAGGTCAGGCAGCATTTACAGAAATGAATAAATCAACTGTTTATTCATTTCCATATGGAACCTATATTTCCATACAGATGTTGAGTCCCTCCAGCACTTTGTCTGTTACTCTGGATTTCCAGCATTGCAGAATCTCGTGTCTATGGCGACATTTCAGGCCAAGACCCCTCAGCAGCACCGAAAGAGGAAAGAGCACGCTCAGAGGATTGTGCTCGGAGAGGCTGTGTCGGAGGGGCTGGTTGGAGGCTCGAAGTTTTCGGACGGACTCAGAGTCCGCTGCGGTCGGGTGGTTCCAATGGAACTGCATCGGCAAGTTGGCGGTGCTTGGAGGTTCATGGCAGGGAGAGTTCCTCCCTTCTACCGCCTGCGTGAGATGATGAGGCTATTGGGACTTTGAGACTTTTTTTTTAAACCATGCCCATGGTCTGCTCTTTATCACATTATGGTACTGCTTTGCACTGTTGTAACTATATGTTATAATTATGTGGTTTTGTCAGTTTTACTCTTGGTTTGTCCTGTGTTTCTTGTGATATCATTCTGGAGGAATGTTGTATCATTTTTTTTTTAAATGCATGCATTTCTAAATGACAATAAACAAAAACTGAACTGAACTGAAAAGGGAGGAAAAAGCCAGGATTAGATGGTGGGGATTAAGGGAAGGCATACAAGCTACCAGGTGAAGGGGAAGATGGGTGGGTGGGGAAGAACAGGAATGAAGTAAGAAGCTGGGAGGTGGTAGAGGTAACAGGCTGAAGAAATCTGATTGGAGAGGTGAGTAGACCATGAGAGATAGAGGAGGGGGGGACTGTGGGGGAGAGGGGCAAATGAGAAGAGAACCAGAATAGAGAATGGAAAACCTGGGGAGGGGGTAGAGAAATTAGCAGACATTTGAGAGAAATTCATCTTTAAAAAAGGTGATTCATACATCCTGAATATGGTAGGCATTTTAAAGTGACAACACAGTAGTTACATTGTCACCATTACTGCTGGGCTCTAGTTATAGTGACATCTACAATGGGGCTGTATTTTCAGTGCCGTGAAATTCACTGGAGCACCACACAAAAAAAAACCCTGCAGTTTATCAAAGCCAACCATCAACTCCCACAGGGTAACAAATGCAACCCTTTTGGAGTAAGACAACCTCCAACTTGCCGCACCATCCAGTATAGTCATGGCTCGGATTTACCATTACCCCTCTGGACCATAAGGCATAGCAGCAGAATTAGGCTATTCGGCCCATCAGATCTGTTCCTACATTCCATAACGGACCATTTGTTATCCCTCTCAACCCCATTCGCTCGCCTTCTCCCCATAACCTTTGACACCCTGACTAATCCAGAGCCTATCATTCTCTGTTTTAAATATACCCAATGACTTGGTCTCCACAGCCATCCGTAGCAATCAATTCCACAGATTCACTGCTCTCTGGCTAAAGAAACTCCTGTCTCTATTCTAGATAGACGTCTTTCTAGCCCAGGGTTCCCAACCTGGGGTTCATGGAATGGCAGTAATGGTGTGTTGTGCGTGTCCCCTTGCTTAATAGTATTGGTCCATAGCATTAAAAAAGGTTGAGCATCCCTGGTTTCTGAGGTTGTGCCCCCTGCTCCTGGACATCCCCACTATAAGAAACATCCTCTCCAGGTCCACTATCTGGGCTTTACAATAGGTTTCATTCTTCTAAAATATTACCTGACACTTCCTCTTAAAAGGCAACATATGAATATGCATTGTACAATTTTAAATCTTGTAATTTAAATTCTGGAATTAAAACTGTGTCAAAACTCAACTTGTCTGCATACTTGCAATGCAGGACATGTTTTCATTCAAAAAAAAAAAATCCCAGAAGTGCTAGATGCATTTTAATTAACAAGGGATGCTCATTTAGAACTTTTAGATTAAATTATGGGGACACTCAGTCCTCATTTATTGCCATTTAGAAATGCATGCATTAAAAAATGATACAATGTTCCTCCAGAATGGTATCACAGAAACACAGGACAGATCAAGACTAAAACTGACAAAAACCACATAATTATAACATAGTTACAACAGTGCAAAGCAATACGGTAATTTGATAAAGAGCAGACCATGGGCACGGTAAAAAAAGTCTCAAAGTCCCAATAGCCCCAATATCACACGCAGATGGGAGAAGGAAGAAACTCTCCCTGCCATGAGCTTCCAGCGCCGCAAACTTGCCGATGCAGCATCCTGGAGGCACTCGACCACAGTCCGACTCTGAGTCCGTCCGAAAACTTCGAGCCTCTGACCAGCCCTCTGACACCGAGCACCATCTCTGCCGAGCGCTTTGACCCCACCCCTGGCCACCAAGCAACAGGCAAAGCTGAGGATTCCGGGTCTTCCCCTCTGGAGATTTCAGATCACACAGTAGTGGTGGCAGCGAAACAGGCATTTCAGAAGCTTCACCAGATGTTCCTCCGTGCACTCACGTCTGCCTCCATCAAATCAGAATTGTGCACGGCCTCCTACTTGACAGGTTAATTTAATTTACCAAACATACTGTTACCTGGAATGTTATTCCAGTGTAGCAGAGTATTGTTCAAAGTTACTCAATGTGATTTTGATTGTAAATAAATATATCTAAAAAAGAGAAGGCAGGAGGATGGGGTTGAGAGGAATAAATCAGGTATGACTGAATGGGACAGCAGTCTTAATGGGCCAAATGGTCTAATTCCACCATGTCTTATGGTTTTAATCAGCCTTTTTGCTGTGCAGATTGTACACATTCTTAGATCAAATTAAAACAAATCAACAATCAAAACAAAAATTAATTCCTTTGCATAGAAGCTGCCTGACCTGCTGAGCACTGTGCACATGTTACTCTACATTTTCAGCAACTGCAGAATCTCTGGTATTTAATCAAATCAGAAGTCCCTCATCTTAATGAGTTCTTAATTACCAGATCATCAGCTCAAGAATTCTGTTCACCATATTCTCACTACTCGGTGCACTTCACTGACAGCTAAAACTGCAAAAGATACATTTTCTACAGCACAGGACATGGGGAAAAAAAAGCAGTTTCTTGGGCCTTCCTGCCTCAAAGCACTGAGACACGTCAACCACAACACCAAGTGCGAGGCATACGAAAAGGTAAAACAGGAAGACCTAAACAGCAAAATTGATGACAAAGTTTCAAATGATTAAAATACCACAAGCATCTGAGGTAGAAAGCCAATCGATGCTCCATTTTAAAGGCAAAGGTTAATACTACAAAGAGGAGGAATCCAATGCAATAATGAATAAGGTGTCTTGATGGAGTTTTGACCCAAAATATCCGCTTTTTATTCCTCTTCATAGATGCTGCCTGACCTGAGTTCCTCCAGCATTTTGTGTGTTACTCTGCATTTACAGCATCTGTAGAATCTTGTGTTTAGGAATACAATATACCCCTTTAATATTCTGTGAAACACTAAGTTTTACCTTACTTCCATTACAACCTTAAAGGCTTTGAAAACTGCTAACAAAAAAAAAGTCAGGCCTCGAATGTACACCTGAGCTACTCATGTCTTAAACTGTAAACACACTATATCCTTTCAGTGGTTGAAGACCATCATTGGTTAATATTTCCAAGAATGCCCTGTCACACATTTTATCCAGCAGGTAACACACTCCACTGTCATCCAGAATCACATAAGACGTAGAAGCAGAATATGGCCATTCAGCCCATCAAATCTTCTCCACCATTCTAGCATGGCTGATTTATTATCCCTACAACCTCATTCTGTTGACTTCTCCCCATAACCTTTGACGCCCTGACGAATCAAGAATCTATTAACTTCCGCTTTAAATATGATTTGGCCTCCGCTGCCATCTGTGGCAATGAATCCCACAGATTCACCAGTCTCCGGCTGCAGAAATTCCTCGTCATCTGTTCTAAAGGAATGTCCTTCTATTCTGAGGCTGGTCCAAGAGCAGAGGAAACATCTTCTCCACATCCACTCTGCCCAGGCCTTTCGATAGGTTATAATGAGATTCCTCCCTGTCTCTCCCCCTCCCTTTCTAAATTCCAGCGAGTACAAGCCCAGAACCAAAAAAGACTCCTCAAACGTTAACCCTTTATTCACGGGATCTGGCTGTGAACCTCCTCTGGACCCTCTCCAATACCAGCACATCTTTCAGATAGATGGATAGTAGCTGGGTCTGAGCCAAGCATGCCGATACAATAACGAATGCGGGGGCGGGGGGGGCGCTTCCTCTTTAACACCTTCGGTGAGATAATTCAGTTGCGGAAACGGTGAAGCGAGCCCACCGCCCCGCAGGGAAGTGTCCGCGTAACCGGCTGTTATTTCCATTCGGAACTTTGACAAATAAAACGGATGGGCGCAGGTGGCCGGGCCATAACGGTTCTTTACTACGAGGTAGGAAGTGGTCGGGGGAAGGAGAAGAAAGAAAAATCAGCTCGGATCGGTAACGGGCTCCGCTCCACGACCCAAATTCCCTTTCACTGAAGTCGACTGAGCCGAATTTCGGAAGCGGACACAAGCCCGGTAGCGCTGCTCGCTGCGGCGCCAATTTCTGCTTCTCCCCACCCGTCTGTTGTTTCTCCCTTCGCCCTCATTCATCGCCAGCCGACGCCCAGCGATGTGCACCCAGCCCACATCTCAACGGGTGAACAATAGCGGGACTGACCAGCGGTTAACAGCCCGGGGGCGAGGCAGCGCTTCATTCATGACAACGCCGGGAATGGCCCTGGGGGCGTCTGGCAACCCTTCCACCGGGGGCAAACGACCGCATGCCTGCGCCAGTGGAACGACCGAAGGCGGGGAAGCAGTGTTCGCACGCACACTCACCGACTGCCGAGCCACCTCCGCCGCCGCCATGGTCGAGCCTTCACCGACTCGCTTCCGAACGCTGCCGCTAGATACATCTGGGCGCTACCACAGCGCGCCCGCGGGGGTGCCTGCAGCTCCCGATCGTCCCGACCCCTCTCTCACAATCTCCTTGCCGGTTACTCCTTCCTGGTCTTCTTACCAATAACAAATCTTGTTTTCTCATTAACAACTTGCTTTATCTAACTGACCTCTGCACAGCAACATCTTCACCATGTGCGGGCGGCAACCCCTCTTTTCATTTTACCCGGGTCCAATTCGAGCGGAAACCTGAAGTATCTTGTTCTCTGCCTCCGTGTATCTTATACATTTAACCACACCGGTTCATAAATGATTTCTTCATTAATAACGGACTCTTGCAACTTGACTTTGCTGCATTCTTTCATTGCGGTAAATAGTTTATTTATCCACACCTCAAACTTTAAAAATATAAGTTATACATTAAACTCAAATTGAAAATATTTGCGCGAAAGTGGTCGATTGGAAATTAATTATTGTTGATGCTTTCACAATTTTGGAAAATCCATTGTGGGTGTAATAGCATGTTATCCACTCTCCAGCAGGTGCGGAAATCTGGTCAGTTCATTGCCATTTTGGGTGAGTCATTCCAGCGAAGTTCTCTTTAGCCCTCCCACTTAATTTATGGTTGATATTTGCGGGCGCTAATAAAGCAGTGACCCTCACACAGTCACGTAAAAAGTGTAACCTTTAGGTGTCTGCATTGACGCAGATCAGATTTTTTTCAAAAGACGTGGTTCCTCCTACTGTAAACGGAGAATAGTCGCACACTGTACGCAATGAGTCATTCGGGTGTTTGATCTTAATGCTTTATTTATTTAAGCAATACTTGCATGTGTGGATGTTCTAAATTTCCACGTGGTACTATTAGAATAACAGTCAGAGCGTAAAGGCGGACCCAAACCACATCTAAACCCTAAAGTTGTACGTGTATTTTCTTAGCTGGTGACAAGTGTTTTCCATTCCGATTGGTTTAAATACATTTCTGCCGGGATGCAGGGCAGTACTGTTCCAAAACCATCCAGTAAGAACTGGCCATTTTATTCTGTGTCTAATCTGATAATTTTGTGAAAAATCTAATCTGATAATTTTGGGATTGGATTACAGCACTGAAACAGCCCCTCGGCCCATCTAGTCTATCCATTGTGGTCTCATACCAAGTCCCATTTACCTGCAATCAGACCATAGCTCATCCATGTACCTATCCAAAATTCTCTTAAATTTTACAATTAACCTTGCTGGCAGCTCATTCCACACACTAACCAGTGAAGAAGCTCCCCCTCAGGTTCCCCTTAAATATTTCCCCTTTCACCTAAACGTATGACCTCTAGTTCCACTCTCACCCAACCTCAGAGCAAAAGCCTGCATGTGTTCACCCTATCTACACCCCTCATAATTTTGTATACCTCTATCAAATCTGACGAAGGGTTTCGGCCTGAAGCATTGACTGATCATTTCCACGGATGCTGCCCGACCTGCTGAGTTCCTCCAGCGTGTTGTGAGTGTTGCTCAAATCACCCCATTCTCCTGCACTCCATTGAATTCAGCCGTTCAACAGTTCCCTACAATCCAGGGGTCCACAACATCCTTGTAAATTTTCTCTGCACTCTTTCAATCTCATTGATATCTTTCCTGTAGGTAGGTAACCAGAGCTGCACACAACTCTCCAAATTTAGCCTCACCAATGTCTTATACTTTAATATAATGTCTGAACTCCAGTACTCAGTGCCCTGATGTGCCAATGTGCTAAAAGCTCTCTTTAGGACTCTATCTACCTGTGTCACCACTTTCAAGAAGCTATGAGTCTGTATTCCAAGATCCCTTTGTTCTACTGTACACTAAAGTGCCCCACCATTCACTGTGTAAGTCCTACCTTGGTTTGCCCTCCCAAAATGAAACGCCACAAACTTACCTGCATTAAATTCCATCATCTACTGTATTCCTCAGCCTATTTTTCCAGCTGCTTCAGAACCCACTGCGAGCTTTGATTGCCTTCCTGACTGTCATCCCTCAGTACCTGCTCAATCTTGGTGTCATCTGCAAATTTGCTGATCCAGTTTACCACCTGGTCATCTAAATCATTGCTATAGATGACAAACAACAATGGATCCCGCACTGATCCCTGCAGTACATTGCTAGTCACAGGTCTCCAGTCAGAGAGACAACCATCTACCACCACTTCCTAGCTTCTCTCATTAGGTCAATGTCAAGTCTAATTGACTATTTCATTCCAAAAAGCCAAGCAACCAAACCTTTAGTCTCCCAAACACGAGGAACTCTGCAGATGCTGGAAATTCAAGCAACACACATCAAAGTTGCTGGTGAATGCAGCAGGCCAGGCAGCATCCCTAGGAAGAGGTGCAGTCGACGTTTCGGGCTGAGACCCTTCATCAGGACGTCGACTGTACCTCTTCCTAGAGATGCTGCCTGGCCTGCTGCGTTCACGAGCAACTTTGATGTGTGTTGCTTCAGTCTCTCATGCAGGACTTTGTCAAAGAATCGGAATCGGAAACGTGTTTAATATCACCGGCATATGTCGTGAAATTTGTTAACTTTGTGGTAGTACTACAATGCAATACATGATGAATGTTTCTTAAAACTGAATTACATAAAGTATATCCATTGATAGTCAGAGGCTTTTCCCCAGGGCTGAAATGGCTAACATGAGAGGGCACAGTTTTAAGGTGCTTGTAAGTCAGAGGAGATGTCAGGAGTAAGTTTTTTACGCAGAGAGTGGTGAGTATGTGGAACAGGCTGCCTGCGACGATGGTGCAGGTGGACACAATAGGGTCTTTTAAGAGACTCCTGGATAGATACATGGAGCTTAGAAAAATAGAGGGCTATGGGTAACCCAAGGTAATTTCTAAAGTAAGTACGTGTTTGGCACAGCATTGTGGGCCGAAGGGCCTGTATCGTGCTGTAGGTTTTCTACGTTTCTACGTTATTTTTATATATGTGTGTGTGTGTGTGTGTGTGTGTGTGTGTGTGTGTGTGTATGGTTCCAAGGTTGTCAAGCTGAGTGGTTGTGGGGACAAGCTCCCATTATCTAAAAAGTGTTCCTCATGGCATGCGCCTCAAATACCCTCTGACAGCCAAGTCCAACTCCTGGCCTTCTTGTTTGGCTTAGCCTCTAAGCCCGGTGGAACTGTTTCTACTGACAGGAGAAGGGGCGAAGGCGGATCCTGGCACCTTAAAACCAGTGCTTTGGGTAGATGGAGCTCGTCAGCCTGGGAAGGCAGTCCATCTGAGAGAGAGAAACACATCAAAGTTGCTGGTGAACGCAGCAGGCCAGGCAGCATCTCTAGGAAGAGGTACAGTCGACATTTCGGGCCGAGACCCTTCGTCAGGACTAACTGAAGGAAGAGTTAGTAAGAGATTTGAAAGTTGGAGGGGGAGGGGGAGATCCAAAATGATAGGAGAAGACAGGAGGGGGAGAGATGGAGCCAAGAGCTGGACAGGTGATTGGAAAAAGGGGATATGAGAGGATCATGGGACAGGAGGCCCAGGGAGAAGGAAAGGGGGCAGGGGGGAAAAAACCCAGAGGATGGGCAAGGGGTATAGTCAGAGGAACGGAGAAAGAGAGAAAGAATGTGTGTATATAAATAAATAACGGATGGGGTACAAGGGGGAGGTGGGGCATTAGTGGAAGTTTGAGAAATCAATGTTCATGCCATCAGGTTGGAGGCTACCCAGACGGAATATAAGGTGTTGTTCCTCCAACCTGACTGTGGCTTCATCTTTACAGTAGAGGAAGCCATGGATAGACATATCAGAATGGGAATGGGATGTGGAATTAAAATGTGTGTACCCCTTGCCCATCCTCTGGGTTTTCCCCCCTCCCCCCTTTCCTTCTCCCTGGGCCTCCTGTCCTATGATCCTCTCATATCCCTTTTGCCAATCACCTGTCCAGCTCCTGGCTCCATCCCTCCCCCTCCTGTCTTCTCCTATCATTTTGGAACTCCCCCTCCCCCTCCCACTTTCAAATCTCTTACTAATTCTTCCTTCAGTTAGTCCTGACGAAGGGTCTCGGCCTGAAACGTCAACTGTACCTCTTCCTAGAGATGCTGCCTGGCCTGCTGCGTTCACCAGCAACTTTGATATGTGTTGCTTGAATTTCCAGCATCTGCAGAATTCCTCATGTTTAAGAGAGGGAAAACTCTGATTTCAAACCTCCACGCCTTGCGGCCATACCCACTCACGGGAAAGGCTTCGGGAGTAAACCCTGAGGACAAATCCGGAGCTGGAGTCCCTAAGGCAGTCCGACGTTGCCTTCAACCTCATTCTGGCAACTCCTGCGGTGACACTGGTGCCAAGCTGTATCGGCCCTTGCCCTTCCCTTGGGCAACATTGGTGTCGTGGAGAGGGGAGACTTGCTGTATGGACAACTGCCAGTCTTCCATACAACCCTGCCCAGGCCTGCACCCTGGAGACCTTCCAGGAGCAGATCCATGGTCTTGCGAGACTAACAGATGCCACCATGTACGTGTGTGTATATATACATACACAGGGCTGGACTTTAGGTAGGGCTAGGCTGGGCTGCAGCCCAGGGGCCCGAGCTGCAGAGGGGCCCAAAATAGGTAGCTATCATCATGGCGGACAAAAAAAATACCGGAGTGGAACACAGAAAAGAAAACAGGAACAAGAAAAAGAGGACCATGAGAAAGAAGCATTAAAAAAGACATTGAAAAAGAATTTTTTAAACCTGTTCTCGACGATGCAGCAGTACCGTCGCTCTTGTCACAGTCTGAGACCGGTGGACAAGTGGACACTTGTTCAACAGCTCGCACTAGCACCAGTGTTAGCACAGGATCACCGTCCTTGCCACGGTCAGCAGCTAACATTGAAGAGGCAGAGAGCGTGACTTTGGGATTCCCAACCACAGAGGCCTCCGGACAACCAAGTTGGGCCGCCGTTAATGTTAACGTTACCGCTACTGGGGATCCTTACAGCACTGATCCTGCTTGCTGGGGAAAGGAAACGTTAGATGATTCAGTCCAAGTGTACTGGATTAAGAAAGGGCCAGAGCCCTGCCAGAATAAGGATGTGGATATCAAAGCTTCGGAACGAGTATACAAACAGCAGAGATGTTTTTTTCTCCAACTTTCACTTCAAACGCAAGCTCGTAAACGGTGAATACAAGGCAGTGGCTCTTATATTCCCCTTCCACTGGCTGTGTGTTTTGTTTTGCATGCCGCATCTTCAGTGATGGTAACTGTCAGTCCAGCTTCGAAACTGGCTTTAGCGACTGGAAACATGCCGCTGAGCGCATAGGAGAGCATGGAAATAGCGAACACCACAGGAAAACGATACTGACCTACGTTACACTAGAGTCTGACAGCGGAAGAATAGATACAGACTGCAAAAACAGTTCGAGCCAGAGTGTGTCTACTAATAAGTGGTCTTTACTCCGCAAGCCACACAGCACAGCAATAGGTTAGTATGTGCTAGATCTCATTTTTCAAAAAGATTGTTGGAGTATTGTCAAGTTTCCTAGTTTGTCATAGTGGGATCTCTCTTGGCCTTTTTGTCTCTCATTTCAATTTTACTTTCTCAGAACACACGGTTGAGAAAAATACCTAGATAAAAATGCTTTGGGATTGTTTGAGAAATAAGGCCTATGGAGTGTGCAGCAATAGCTAAATAAAGATTTAAGATTGGATACATCATACTTTGTCTCCCTCATAACTTTACTAAGACAACTAAGCCTAGGTCAATTTTTGAGTGCTTTAGATGCTGTCCTTCAAACTAAGAATCTGCATTACTTTATGTCCTCTCTCTTAAGGCCTGTAAGCTTATAGCCTACGTATTGTACTAAACCAGTGTCTTGGTCCACAGCTTCGATATTCAGACCAGTACGACCTTTGCTCTTGTTCTTGCCTGTTTTTGCTTGGTACAGCAGCATTTTACAGTGTTGGCAGGGACCCATCAGTTCCTCTAGCCCAGGGGCCCCGGCCTCACTAAATCCAGCCCTGTGTGTGTGTGTGTGTGTGTGTGTGTGTGTATGTGTGTATGTATATATATATATATATATATATATATATATAATGTAAAATAGCTAAGTTAAAATAAGTTGTGCAAAAACAGAAATTATTTTTTAAAACGTAGTGAGGTAGTGTTCATAGATTCAATGTCCATTTAGAAATCAGATGGCAGAATTGAATTGCATTGACTTTATTTCTTACATCCTTCACATACGTGACGAGTAAGAATATTTATGATACATCTCCGTCTGAATGTGCAATGTACAAGTTATAGTAATTTGTAATAAATAGTATGTACTGTAAGGTATACAACAGAACAGTCAATACAACATATAAATAAACTTGTATCCGCATGAATTAATCAGTCTGATGGCCTGGCCTGGTGAAAGAAGTTGTCCCAGAGCCTATTGGTCCCGGTTTTAATGCTGCGGTATCATTTTCCGGACGGTAGCAGAGGGGAAGAGGCTGTTCCTGAATCGCTGAGTGTGTGCTTTCAGGCTTATGTACCTCCTTCCTGACAGCAACAATGCAAAAAGGGCATGCCCTGGGTAGTGGGGAACAGACTCACTAATGACCGACGCTGCCTTCCTGAGGCACTGCTCCTTAATGATGTCTGGGTAAAGTCCATGCAGACAACATCCATCACCTAACCTCTGAGTAACCTCCTGAAAAAACTCTTAAGATTATGTTGGACATGACATGCCATGCACCACCCATATTGACTATCCCTATTCAGGTCCTGTCTATCCAAATGCTTATACACTTAGTGGCCAGTTATCGGTGACCTCCTGCACCTAATGAAGTGGCTACTAAGTGTATATTTGTGGTCTTTACTGCTGTAGCCCATCCACTTCAAGGTTCACTGTCTTGTGCATTCAGAGATGCTCTTCTGCACACCACTATTGTAACACATGGTTATGTGAGTTACTGTCACCTTCCTGTCAGCTAGAACCAGTCTGGCCATTCGCCTCTGACTTCTCTCGTTGAAAAGGCGTTTTTGCCCACAGAAATGATGTCACTGGTGTTTTTTTGTTTCTCGGATCATTCTCTGCAAAAACTCTAGAGACAGTTGTGCATGAAAATTCCAGATCATCAGTTTCTGAGATATTCAAACCACCCCGTCTGGCAGCAACAATCATTCCACTATCAAAGTCACTTAGGTCACATTTCCTCCCCATTCTGATGTTTGGGTCTGAACAACAACTGAACCTCTTGACCATGTCTGCATGCTTTTATGCATTGAGCTGCTAATTGGGTGATTAGATATTTGCATTAAGGAGCAGGTGTACAGGTGTACCTAATAAAGAGGTCACTGAGTTTATAGCCTGTCCCTCTAATTCCTTCCAGTAACTTATTTACCCACTACTGACATCAGGATCACTGGTCTATAATTTCCCGGCTTATTCCCTGAGCAGGTGAATTTTCGAGCACAGATCACCAGTTAGTGAGTTCCAATTATGGCTTTCTGCTCTTGTAGCTCAGAGTATTCAGAATCAAGTTTACTATCACCGCCTTGTGTTATGAATTTTGTTAACTTAGCAGCAGCAGTTCAATGCAATACATGATAATACAGTATAGAAAAAAATAAGTAAATCAATTATAGTAAATATGTATATGTGTGTGCATATATATGTATGACTATATGTATATTGAATAGTTAGATTAAAAAAATAGTGCAATACAGAGATAATGTATAAAAAAAGTGAGGTAGTGTTCCTGGGTTCAATGTCCATTTAGGAATCGGATGGCAGAGGGGAGGAAGCTGTTCCTGAATCGCTGAGTGTGTGCCTTCAGGCTTCTGTACCTCCTACCTGATGGTAACAATGAGAAGAGAGCACATCCTGGCTAACAGAGGTCGTTAATAATGAACATCACCTTTCCGAGCCACCACTGCTTGAAGATGTCTTGAGTACTACAGAGGCTAGTATCCAAGGTGGAGCTGACTAACTTTACAACTTTCTGTAGCTTCTTTCGGTCCTGTGCCATAAACCCCCCGCCCCCACCCCCCCCCCCCATACCAGATAGTGATGCAGCCAGTCAGAATGGTCTCCATGGTACATCTATAGAAGTTTTTGAGTGTTCTGTGTGACAAGCCAAATCTCTTCAAACTCCTAATGAAATATTGCCGCTGTCTTGCCTTCTTTATAGTTGCATTCATATGTTGAGATCAGTTTAGATCCTTAGAGATCTTGACACCCAGGAACTGCTCACTCTCTCCACTTCTGATCGCTCTATGAGGATTGGTTCGTATTCCCTCGTTTTCCCTTCCTGAGGTTCACAATCAGTTCATTCATCTTACTGATTAAAGTTGTGACACCACTCAAATAACTGGTATATTTTGTTTCTGTATGCCCTCTCATCTCCATCTGAGATTCTACTAACTATCATGAACAAATTTATAGATGACATTTGAGCTATACCTAGCCACACAATCACGGGTATAGAGAGAGTAGAGCAGTGGGCTATGCACATATCCCTGAGGTGCACCAGTGTTGATCGTCAGCAAGGAGGAGATATTATCACCAATCTGTACAGATTGTGGAAGTCGAGGATCCAATTGAAGATGGAGGTATGGAGGCCCAGGTTCTATAGCTTATCAATCAAGACTGTGGGAATGATGGTGTTAAACACTGAGCTATAGTCAACAAACAGCATCCTAACATAGGTGTTCGTATTGTCCAGGAGGGCTAAGGCTGTGTGAAGAACCATTGAGATTGTGTCTGCCGTTGACCTATTGTGGCGATAGGCAAGTTGCAATGGGTCCAGGTCCTTGCTGAGACAGGAATTCAATCTAGTCATGACCAACCTCTCAAAGCATTTCATCACTGTAGATGTGAGTGCTACCGGGTGATAGTCGTTAAGGCAGCTCACACTACTCTTCTTGGGCACTGGTATAATTGTTGCCTTTTTGAAACAAGTGGGAACCTCTGACTGTAGCAGTGAGGGGTTGAAAATGTCCTTGAATACTCCCGCTGGTAGGTTGGCACAAGTTTACAGAGCCTTACCAGGTCCTCCATTGAGGTTCACCCTCCTGAAAGACAGCCTGACATCGACCTCCGAGGTCGCAGTCACAGGCCCACCGGATGCAGCAGGGATCTTCATAGCTGTGGTTTTATTCTCCCTTTCAAAATAGGCTTAAGCAGCATTGAGCTTGTCTGATAGGGAAGCATCAGACAAGCTGCCATTCATGCTGTTGGATTTCACTTTGTGGGAAGTGGTGTAGCATTAGTCCTGCAAACCCTGCCAGAGTTGACTTGCATCCAATGTCACCTTGAACCTCACTCAGAAATGTCTCCGCATCCTTGAGTGTGAGTGTGGATAATGAGAAATCCTAACTATTTACTGTATGTAGTATCACTAGAGTATTGTTTTGGGGGAAAAATAAAGACTGATCTTTTTAAACCTTTCCTTCTCTCAGCTTAAGCCCCCGACTTAAGTCTTTGATTCTCTTTCCCTGTGAAAAATGCTGTGTTCATTCACTCTATCTATACCTCTCCGTGATTCTTTGACACCTCAGTAAAATAACCTTTCAAGTGACCCTCGCTTTTGGGAATAAATCTGAACCTACCCAGCATCATCCTCGAGTCCAGGCAACATTCACGTAAATCCTCCTTGGAGTTGAATGGCATCACTTGCTGACACAGAGGAACCCCTTCAAATACTTCAAATGACCGAACCTCACAGTCCTCAGGTGCGGAGAGGTCCAGAGACT
The DNA here is from genome assembly GCF_030028105.1 of Mobula birostris. NCBI lineage: Eukaryota > Metazoa > Chordata > Chondrichthyes > Myliobatiformes > Myliobatidae > Mobula > Mobula birostris. The sequence continues at coordinate 130,376,817 of NC_092379.1, read as the reverse complement.
CACTGGCCTGTGTGAAAATAATATTCTATTTCACCTCTGTCTGAAATGAAAGGCTCTTTATCATTGTAACTGTGTCTCCTAGTTTGAAACTCTCCCACTGGTGAAAACATAGAATGTAGATTAGTACATGCTCTTCAGCCCACAATGTTGTGCGGACTCTAAGATAAATCCAACGTTTCCCTCCCAGATAGCTCTCCATTTTTTTTCATTCATGTGCCTATTTAGGAGTCTCTTAACTGTCTGCTTCTATTGCCATCCCAAGTAGTACATTTTACGCACCAACCACTCTCTCTGTAAAAAAACTGCCTCTTATATCTCCCAAATGTATTCCTCCAATCACCTTAAAATTATGCTCTCCCATATTAGCCATTGCTGCCCTGGGGGAAAGGTGCTGACTGTCCACACTTTTCATGCCTCTTATCATCTTATCACCTGTTCGTCCATCGTCATCGTCGATGAGGACCTCGACACCATTATGATGATGATGGTGTCGAGACCAGCGCGTGATTTGGATTTAAGTGAGGGAGAGTTGCGCAGCGTCTGCCTCACTCTCTCTTCCCAATTCCCATCTAGATCCAGTGGCAAGACAGAGTCTAGATGGCTGGAGATGGGACTAGGCGCAGTGGATGACCAGGATGTCTTCTGTGTCTTGTCCTGCTCTACACGTTCCACGACGCTTGCAGAGATGGCCTTCTTGACCATTGGACCTTCCACTGGTCTCATCTGCTCAATCCACCGGAGTCTGTCTTCACATGCTGGGATAGACAACTCCCTATCTCACCGAGGGTTTGAGACCAATCGGCTACCCTCACCTGGTTTAGCCGGCTTGTCGAAGCCGTTGCCCGGGGTGTGGCTGCTGTCGCATGCAAACAGCTACGGGGAGCCACAGGTGAGAGCTGAGTGCCAGGTGGGGACCAAAGGTGGACTAACCGCCTTGAAAAGGACGTGACATGTTCCCCCACCAGAGGTGCTACCCCTCCCTGACACCCCATACACCCCAGCTTATCATCATCTTATACACCTCTATCAAGTCACCACTCATCCTCCTTCACCCCAAAGAGAGCTTACGCTTTCCTTATAAGACGTATAAACATCTCAACATCTCCCCTGTCATGACCCTTTCATACATACCATGTATGATTCCATAATTGCCCACTGGCTGAAGAAATTTCTGCTCAAAGTCTTGAGTGGCCATTGCAAATTCTGAGGCTCTGGCTCCTGATTCTAAACTTTCTGCCATCACTGATATGAATTGCGAAAAGCTCCACGCCACTTTCTGTAGCAATCACTGTTCCCTCTAAGCTGCGCAGCCGCGCAGTAACTAAAATGTTTCCGCGCACATAGCTTTTGTTGCCGTTCAGCTGGAGTTTTCTTTTTATGTCATGTTTTGTCAAAGTTCTGCGCAATTTTCAGGCCGAGTAAAAATTTCCTGTTCGGTGCAATGGTTGATCTGCACAGCTGTAAAAAGTATGAGAGGGAATGTTGATGGCAACCACTAGCCACAAATTTGAAACCCAGAAAATGACCTATTTACAGACCCTCCCTCGGTTACACTCGCCCAACTTATCAACGCTGTACATATGAACCACTAGCCACAGTCCTCAAACCTAAAGCCAAAATACTTATAGGTCCCTCCCAGGCTATGAATGCCTGACTTACGCACAGCCTGTACATATGAACCAGCGTTTGTGTGAACAGTCAGATGGATGGGGATGAATCTGCTGGCTGCTGCGGGAACGTAGGCATCTTCTGTCAGGTGAAAAGGGAGCATTTCGGCGAGCCTTGTCTCCACCCTACCTCATCCCCTGAGCCACAATAAACAGGCGTTGGGTTGAGCTGAGCAAAGCTGGGAGCACGCTCCCTGACTTACTGAGTCAGTGAGGCTGGCCGACGGCCGCTTCTCTCGAGCTTGTTCGCTCTCCCGTCACCGCTGTTTCTGTGGTCCTCTGACACACTATTGTTGTTCATATCTGACTAACAAACATTTCAGATTACAAACAATCGTCAGAAATGCAACTCTGTTGTAACCTCGGGACTGCATCTCTTCCAAATCTTTACTTTTTTTTCAATTAACAAGTCCTCAACCCATGGCAGTACATTATCCCAAATTCATGTCATCTAACTTTACTTAGTAACCTCACGTGAGGCACCTTATTGAAGGTTTTCAGAAACCACATCTGCTGTTCATCCTTAACTTCTCTACAATCTCAAAAACTCCAAGATTTGTCCAAAATGATATCACTTTCATGAATCTATGTTATCACTGTCAAATTATTCATCAAGAGAACTTTTACTGCTTCCTAAATAGCAGATTCTAGCATTTTCCCTAATGTTACCAGTTCATCATATAAACCCCACTCCACTATGAATGTAAGGAAACGTGCAATTGTGTATTTTTTGCATCTTGCATAATTTTATAAATTAATTTTATTTAAAACTACTCTAGTGTTAACCAGAAAGTTATTTTCTATTATTGTCCAACCGGCATTCAGACCAATGAAAATCAAGGTATTACAGCATGTTTAAACAGTATTTATTTACATGTAAGACTGGTGAACTCTGGTGACAAACCTCTGCATCTGGCCATGAATACCAACAATAAATTTGTATTTATGTAAAACATTTAACACAGGCATGAGTTAACTTCTATGTATTGTCACGTACACGTAACCCTGGGGAAAGTACCGGTTACATGCATGCAACACTAAAAGTATCAGCAGCAATAGAACACACCTGGAGTCTGGTTTTGCTGGCAACAAAACACTATTTTTATTAGTAACTACTAAATATAGTAACTTAACCAGGTGATCAAAAGTTAGCAGAGTCATGCATATATAGGTGTACATATATAAATCCCCCAAACTTATTCAAACTCAGGTGGCAAGAGTTACAGTCTTACGATGGTGTGGTAAGAAAGTTCAGTTCAGTTCAAATGCACAGAGTTGTTATTGTTGTTATGAAGGAGATATTTGTAATCCAAGGCGAAATCCACAATAGGAGAAAAACAAATAAGCAGGTGTCGTCGATCTTCCGGTTGTCCTCTGAATGCTCACACAAAGTATCACCAACAGTAGCTTATCACAAAGGGGACCATCTTCAAGGGAACCACCACCCAGGCAAGGGTAGACACACCGGTAGATTCCACACGGTTACCCCAAACACACAACGTGATAGCCACTTATCCAGTTCCACGACATACGAAATAACTCCAACAATGATTTGCCGTAGGGGTACCGTCTTCCAGTGAAATACTACACCCAGACAAGGGTAAACACGCACATGGTATTCTCACAGGTTCTCTCCTCACCAGAGAACCCACTCCTGTGGATTAACTATGTGACAACCACACTTTCGTATTTGAATGGAATCAAACTCACCCTTACGGGCTACTTAGAAGAGAGTCCAAACGGTGATCTCTTTATCACTAGGTTTCTTCTGTTTCAAACCTTTCTTTCCCCTCCTCTTTCTCTGCAAACTTCTTCTAGTTGCAGTACTTTGTGAGAGTCATTTATCAATATTTTAGATCGATCTCAACTCACCCCTTTTGGGTTACTAAAAGTTTTAACCAGCGACTGACTCACTGGTGTCTTCCATTGACTGAAACCATCTTGACTCTGAATTGTGTGTGTCTGTAAGAGGATCATCTGACCTTGATTATTCAAAAAAAGCTGCAAGAAACCATAAACATTCATTGTCCATCAAACAACTCCATCTCTCTCACCATAGTAACCAAGCAATTTTGCAGTCAGCAGAAATCCAACAGTGTCCAAAAGTCAGTCTCATTTTCTCAGTGTTTTAAAGTGACAGTCCACAGAAAAAATGAACCCTAGGGGTATATAACAGTATGAAACAGAAAAGTGTAATACTGTAATTAGATATGGAAATAAAGAATCGAAGTTCCCTTGTAAGCTAACACACCAGTGAAGCAAGTAATTAGGAAGACTGGTGTTGGCTTTCCTTAGGAGATAATTTAACATGTAAGACTTTGACAAACTCCTATCGATGTGTGGTGGAGAGTATACTGACTGGCGACATCACAGCCTGGTATGGAAACACCAATGCCCTTGAATGGAAAATCCTACAAACAGTGGTGGACATGGCCTATTCCATCACGTGTAAAGTCCTCCCCATGAAACATCATCGCAGGAAAGCAGCATCCATCACCGGGGACTCTCACCACCCAGGACATGCTCTCTTCCCGCTGCTGCCATCAGGAAGAAGGTACAGGAGACTCAGGACTCACACCATCAGGTTCAGGATCAGTTACCTCCCCTCAACCATCAGGCTTCTGAACCAAAGGAGATAACTTCACTCGCCCCATCATTGAAATGTTCCCACAACCTGTGGACTCACTTTCAAGGACCCTTCATCTCATGTTCTCAATATTTCTTGCTTATTTATTATTCTTATTATTTCTTACTTTTTGTATTTGCACAGCTTGTTGTCTTTTGCAGACTGATTGAACCCCCAAGGTCTTCCATTGATTCTCTTATGGTTAATATTCTAAGGACTTATTGAGTATGCCCGCAAGGAAATGAATCTCAGAATTGTATATGGTGACATACTTGTATGTACTTTGATAATAAATTTACTTTGAACTTTGAGGTGTGTATCAGTTAGTGATTACAGCAACAGTAACCTGGGTTCAATTCCGCCGCTGTCTGTAAGGCATCTGTACGTTCCCTCTATGACTGTGTGAGTTCCCTCCCACGTTCCAATGATGTACGGATTAGTAGGTTAATTGTCAATTGGGTATAACTGGGTGGCGTGGACTTGTTGGCCCCCAGGGGCCTGTTACCGTGCTGTATCTCTAAAAAACAGAGTAAACGTGTCTCAGTGTAGGGCCTTTGTGCAACTGCGCCTAGTGTACAGTTTATAGATTTCAAGAAAATCCCTAAAAGTGGCGTCACAGGTAGATAGGGTTGTAAAGAGAGCTTTTAGTACATTGGCCTTTATTAATCAAAGTATTGAGTATAAGAGCTGGAATGTTAAGATGAGGTTGTATAAGGCATTGGTGAGGCCAAATCTGGAGTATTGTGTTCAGTTTTGGTCACCAAGTTACAGGAAGGATATAAATAAGGTTGAAAGAGTACAGAGAAGGTTTACAAGGATGTTGCCGGGACTTGAGGAACTCAGTTATAGAGAAAGGTTGAATAGGTTAGGACTTTATTCCCTGGAGCGTAGAAGAATGAGGGGAGATTTGATAGAGGTACTGTATATAAAATTATGATGGGTATAGACAGAGTGAATGCAAGCAGGCTTTTTCCACTGATGCTAGGGGAGGAAAAAACTAGAGGACATGGGTTAAGGGTGGAGGGGGATAAGTTTAAAGGGAACATTAGGGGGGGCTTCTTCACACAGAGAGTGGTGGGAGTGTGGAATGAGCCACCAGACGAGGTGGTAAATGCAGGTTCTTTTTTAACATTTAAGAATAAATTGGACAGATACATGGATGGGAGGTGTATGGAGGGATATGGTCCGTGTGCAGGTCAGTGGGACTAGGCAGAAAATGCTTCGGCACAGCCAAGAAGGGCCAAAAGGCCTGTTTCTGTGCTGTAGTTTTTCTATGGTTTCATGGTTTCTATGGAAAGTACTTGCCATGTATTAAGAAAGTCAATTATAAATGTACTGTATGAGGGCAGAGTTTGCAAAAGTGTACTGGGAAAAGAGATAAAAGGATAGAACTAAAGATCAGCCTTGGCAGACATTTGATGAGATATTTCAGTAAGCTCAGCAAAGGTAGGTTCCAGTGAGATGGGGAAGTCTGTCTAAGAAGAGTGCACCTTTGCTGGATAACTGAGAGGTTGTGGGGGGTATCAGATTGAAATGACCTATTGTGCAGGTCAGTGGTAAGTCTGAAGTTTCAGTATTATTTAGACATCAGTAAAGGACAACTAAAAAATAAAGAGGGAGAATGTAAACTCAGAATCAGGTTTAATATCTTTCAGTTTAAGATGGCGCTACCGAAGACGTGTGACAGCTTACTGGTAGTTCGAAAGCAAAGCAATTCGATTAAAACTATTATTAATAACACACATTTTTGAAGTACATTGTGGTAAGCTATCACTGCAAGCAAAGGCAAAGCGAATTCATGAGATGTGCCCTGCTGGTGCGCTGCAAAATCGACACCCTTGGATTTGGAGAGTGGATGGCTCTAAGCTCCAAGCTCATTTGGAGAGGCCAAGAACAGCTTCCTCGGCAGCAAAATCCAGGGCCAAAGTGAATAACCCTGTTACTCTGACTTTCCCCTTCCTGTCCAGTCCTGAAAGAGGGTCTCAGTCTGAAACGTTGACTGTTTACTTTTCTCCAGAGATGCTGCCTGACCTGCTGAGTTCCTCCAGCATTTTGTGTGTGTTGCTTTGGAATTCCATCACGTGCAGATTTTCTCTTGTCAGTGAAACTGCTGAAACTGAAGAGAGTGTAGAAAGTTTTCAAAGGATAGATCAGGATACACATCAGTTACAGCTATGGGTGGATAATTGGCAGATGGAGATTCCTCTGGGCAAGTATGAGTTGTTGCACTTTTGGGAGTCAAATGTAAGACCATAAGTCACAGGAGCATTTGGCCCATCAAGTCACACCACCCCATCTGTCCTTTGGACAGTAAAGATCCCACAATATTATCTGAGCATCACCTGAATTATTCCTAACTTAATACACCAAATATACTAATTGTTCATTCATTTTACTGCCAGGACATTGGACTTCCAGACCAGCGTACAATCGGACATATTGGTGAGCGGACACAGCAACAAGCGGTCCCTGTACGCCTGCCACTGACTACAAGCGCTTCTGACTTCTGGGCCAGGAAGTGAAAATCTTACAGGCAGTTGTGCGGACGGTATAGTAGCATAGTCGCTAGCATAATGCTTTACAATGGAAGGTATACAGTTAAAAGCAGTTTTTGGAACAACATTGATGCACAGAGGGATCTCAGGGTCCAGCCCTTAGCTCCCTGAAGGTAGCGACATAAGTAGATTGAGCAGTAAGGTAGCTTGACTTCATCGGTCAGAGCACTGAATACAGGAATATGCAAGTAATGTTGCAACTGTTGGAACATGGGACGTGGAACATGGAGCAGGACATGGAACAATAGACATGGGATATAGGGTAAGGGACATATGACATTGGATGTGGGGTGTGGGACATGGAACAAGACATGGAACAATAGACATGGGATATAGGATAAGGGACATATGACATTGGATGTGGGATGTGGGACATGGAACATAGAGCAGGAGAGCACAGTCCAGGCCCTTCAAGCACCATGTTGTGTCTGTATTGTATTGTTCTATGTTCTATGACTCTCAGAGGGCAAAAAGTTGGCCAGATGGAACATAATGTGGGAAATGTGAGATTATTTACCTTGGAATGAAAATGAAAGGGAGAATGGCTGTATGTAATGCTACGTGGAGTATCTTTAATTTTTTTATTGAGATACAGCATGGAATTGGCCCTTCTGGCCCTTTGAGCCGTGCTGCCCAGCAAACCCCCAGTTGAATCCTATCACAGGACAATTTACAATGACCAATTAGCCTACTATTTGGTACACCTTTGAACTGTGGAGGAAACCAGAGCACCCGGAGAGAACCCACACAGTCACGGGGAGAATGTACAAACTCCTTACAGGCTGCCTGTACTGTAAAGTGTTATACTAACCACTGCGCTGCCAAGTATGAAAATATTGCAATATAATGAGGGAAACTGGTCTTTATTGAAAACGGTGTGAGTATAAAAGTTGGGAAGTCTTTACACAACAAAGCAAGTGTAAAGGAATTGTTCAGCAATTGGACATCTTTTAGGAATTATATGAATAGCAGGCATTAATACAAACAAGAAAAACAGGCTGATGTGCTGGAACATGTCAGCATTAAGAAACAGGATGCGCTGGAATTTTTGAAAAACTTTAGAACAGGTAAGTCCCCAGGGCTGGGCAGAATATACTCCAGGTAACTAGGGGAAGCTGCATCTTTGTTGATGAAGTTTGCATCCACACTGACCACAGGAGTAGTGCCAGAAGACCGAAGGATAGCAAATGTTATTCCTTTATTCAAAAAGGCATTAGGGATAATCAGGGGAATTATAGACCAGTGAGTCTTACATCAGTGGTGGACAAACTATTGGAGAAGATTCTTAGAGACAGGATTTATGAACATTTGGAGAAGCATAGTCTGATAGAGATATAGTCAGCATGTTCTTTTGATGGGCAGGGCATGCCTCACAACCCTGATTGAGTTCTTTGAGAAAGTGAACAAACAAATTGATGAGGGTAAAGCAGTGGTTCATTCACAAAATCAGGAGGCACGGGATGCAGGGAAAGCTGGCTGCATGGATTCAGAATTTCCTTGCCTATAGAAGGCAGAAGGCGGTAGCAGATGGAGCATATTCTGCCTGGAGGTCAGTGCTGTTCCACAGGGATCTGTTCTGAGGACGCTGCTCTTTGTGATCTTTATGAAAGATTCCGATGAATAAGTGGAAGGCTGGGTTAGTAAGTTTGCAGATGACACAAAGATTGGTGGTGGTGTGGATAGTTGTTGTACAGTAGTTTCAATAGGTCAATGGTTCAATTTAATAACAGAGAATGTATACAGTATACAACCTGAAATTCTTACTCTTCGCAAACATCCTCAAAACAGAAAACAAAGAATGAATGACAGGAAATGTTAGAACCCCAAAGCCCCCTACCCCCCCATGCACAAGCAGAGGCAAAAGCATCAACAGCACATTGACAAAATGCTGAGCTGGGCTGAGAAGTGGCAGATGGAGTTCAATCCGGAAAAGTGTGAAGTGATTCACTTTGGAAGGTTGAATTCGAAGGCCGAGTACAAGGTTAACGGCAGGATTCTCAGCAGTGTGGAGGAACAGAAGGATCTAGGGGTCCACAACTATAGATCCCTCAAAGTTGTCGCACCAGTTGATAGGGTGGTTGAGAAGGCATAAGGAGAGTTGGCCTTCATTAGTCAGGGGATTGAGTTCAAATGCCACAAGATAATGTCATGTTGCAGATCTACAGTATAAAACTCTGGTCAGACCACACTTGACTATTTTGCTCAGTTCTGGTCCCCTCATTTTAAGAAGAAAGTGAAAATTTTAGAGGAGATTTACTAGGACACTGCCTGGATCAGAGAGCATCTTTTACAAGCATAGGTTGTGCGAGCTAGAGTTTTTCTCTTTGGAGTGAGGGAAGATGAGAGGTGACTTGCTAAATGTGTACAAGATAAGAGACATAGACTGAGTGAACGCCCAGAGACGTTTTCCAAGGTGGAAATGGTTAATACATGAGGCTGAAAGAAAGTATAGAAGGGGAAGAAGGGATAAGTATAGAGGAAAGTATGGAGCGAATGTCAGAGGCAGGTTTTTTTTACACAGAGATTGGTGGGAGGGTGGAATGCCCTGTCAGGGGTGGTGGTAGAGGTACATACATTAGAAAGATTTAAGAGACTCTGAGATAGGCACATGGATGAAAGAAAAATGGAAGGCTTTTGGGAGGGAAGGGTTAGATTGATCTTAGAGTAGGTTAAAAGGTCAGCACCACATTGTGGTCTGAAAGGTCTGTACTGTGCTGTGGTGTTCTATGTTCTAAGTTTAGTTTTTTTTAAAAAAATGATCAAATATAAACTACAAGCAGTAATCAGTTTTGAAATTGAAAGATTGCTATGTAAATGAGCAAAGAAACACACACAAAAGTGCCGAAGGTACTCAGCAGGTCAGGCAGCATCTGTGGAGAAGAATGAACAGTTAACGTTTTGGGCCAAAACGCCTCAAGGCAGCGGATGTCATTTACTTGGATTTTCAGAAGGCATTTGATAAGGTGCCTCACATGAGGCTGCCTAACAAGATAAGGTCCTCTGGTGTTACAGGAAAGATACTGGCATGGATAGCAGAATAGCTGACAGGCAGGAGGCAGCGAGTGGGAATAAAAGGGGCCTTTTCTGGTTGGCTGCCAGTGACTAGTGGTGTTCCTCAGGGGTCAGTATTGAGACCGCTACTTTTCATATTGTTTGCCAATGATTTAGATAATGAAATTGATGGCTTTGTGGCAAAGTTTGCAGATGGTACTAAGATAGGTGGAGGGGTAGATGGGGCTGAGAAAGCAATGCAGTTGCAGCAGGACTTAGACAAATAGAAGAATGGGATAAAAAGTGGCAGATGGAATATAGTGTTGGGAAATGTATAGTCATAGTCATAGTCATAGTTATACTTTATTGATCCCGAGGGAACTTGGTTTTTGTTATAGTTGCACCATAAATAATTAAATAGTAATAGTATGATAATGCATTTTAGTAAGAAGAATGGGGAGAAAATTTGAACATCAGAGATGAAGGGGAACTTGGAAGTCCTCATGCAAGACCAGAAGGTTAATTTACAGGTTGAGTCTGTGGTAAAGAAGGCAAATGCAATGTTAGTTTTCATTTCAAAGGGAATGAAATATAAAAACAAGGAGATAACGCTGAAGCTTTATAAGACACTGGTCAGGCTGCAATTGGTGTTTTGTCAACAGTTTTGGGACCCATAACTCAGAAAGGATGTGTTGTCATTGGACAGAGTCCAGAAAAGGTTCACAAGGATGATTCAGGAATGAAGGGGTTAACATATGGGGAGCGTTTGGCAGCTTTGGGCCTGTACTTACTGGAATTTAGAAGAATGCGGGGGGATCTCATTAAAACCCACTGAATATTACAAGGACTAAATGGGTGGATGTGGAGAAGGTGTTTCTTCTGGTGGTGGTATCCAAAACTAGAAGGCACAGCCTCAAAAGAAGGAATTTTTTTAGCCGAAGAGTGGTGAATTTGTGGAATGCTCTGCCACAGACTCTGGTGGAGGCCAAGTCCATGGGTATATTTCAAGCAAAAGTTGGTAGCTTTATGATCGGCCAGGGCATCAAAGGACATGGCAAGAAGGCAGGTGTTTGGGGCTGAGTGGGATCTGGGGATCAGCCATGATGGAATGGTGGAGGAGACTCAATGGGCTGAATGTCCTAATTCTGCTCCTATGTCTTACGGTCTAAGGATCTCGGCCTGAAACATCGACTGCTTATTCCTCTCCACCAATACTGACTGACCCACTGAATTCCTCCAGCATTTTTGTGTACATTTCTCTGAATTTCCAGCATCTGCACAATCTCTTGTGTTTACTGTTACGTTGCCGTACTGACTCAGAGCACAGCTACTGACTCACAGCAAGAGCTGCTCAAGAGGTACAGTCTGTAAACTCACATAAACTTGAGTCATTCTGGCATGCAGTAGCCAAACATGAGACAATGGAGCTATGATAATTGATCTCAGACCAGACATCCCACATCTTTAGCTACTTTTGTACCATTGAGACAAAGATAAAGGAAGGTTCCAGACCAGACTGATTATTTTATCACTTGACATTTAACTTGCAAATGTGCAAGGCTTGATCAGTAAGTCTGAGGCTGACACAAAATTAGGTGTTGATTATATTGTGGATCACGAGGGGATTTTGATCAATTGAGAAAGTGGGCCGAGGAATTTCAATGCAAAGTATCAGAATCAGAATGAGGGTTATTATCACCGGTATGTGTCATGAAATTTGTTTACCAAGCAGCTACAGTTCAATGATAAGATAGAAAGAAAACAAATAAGTAAGTAAATCAATTGTACCAAGTCTATATATGTATATTAAATAGATTAAAAATAGTGCAAAAACAGAAATTATATATATTAATAAAGTGAGGTAGTGTTCTTGGGTTCAGTGTCCATTTATGAATCAGATGGCAGAGGGAAGATGCTGTTCCTGAATCACTGAGTGTCTGCCTTCAGGCTTCTGTACCTCCTTCCTGATGGTAGCAATGAGAAGAGGGCACGTCCTGGGTGCTGGGGGTCCTTAATAATGGATGCTGCCTTCTTAAGGTAACACTCCTTGAAGATGTCTTGGTACCACGGAGGTTTAGTACCCAAGATGGAGCTGACTAATTTTACAACTTTCTGCAGCGTCTTTTTCGTTCCGTGCAGTAGCCTCCCACCCCCATACCAGACAGTGACGCAGCCTGTCAGAATGCTTTCCATGGTACATCTATAGAAGTTTTTGAGTGTTTTAGTTGACAAACCAAATCTCTTCAAACTCCTAATGTAATATTGCCATTGTCTTGCCTTCTTTATAGCTGCATCGATATGTTGGGACCAGGTTAGATCCTCAGAGATCTTGACAAACAGGAACTCACTCTCTCCACTTCTGATCCCTCTGTGAGTATTGGTATGTGTTCCTTCGTCTTACTGTTTCTGACATCCATAATCAGCTCTTTCGTCTTATTGACATTGAGTGCAAGGTTGTTGCTGTGGCACCACTCAACTAGCTGGTACATCTCACTCCTGTATGCCCTTTCATTTCCATCTGAGATTCTACCAACAATCGTCAGCAAATTTATAGATGATATTTGAGCTATGCCTAGCCACTCAGTCATTTGTACAGAGAGAGTAGAGCAGTGGGCTAAGCACACACCCTGAGGTGCACCAGTGTTGATCATCAGTGAGGAGGAGATATTATCACCAATCCAAACAGATTGTGGTTTTCTGATTAGGAAGTTGAGGATCTAATTGCAGAGGGAAGTACAGAGGCCGAGGTCCGAGGTTCTGTAACTTATCAATTAGGATTGTGGGAATGATGGTGTTAAACACTGAGTTATAGTTAACGAACAGCATCCAGACATAGGAATTTGTATTGTCCAGGTGATCTAAGGCTGTGTGAAGAACCATTGAGATTGCATCTGCCATAAACCTATTGTGGCAATAGGCAAGTTGCAGTGGGTCCAGGTTCTTGCTGAGGCAGGAGTTGATTCTGGCCATGACCTGCCTCTCAATGCATTTCATCATTGTAGATGTGAGTGCTGCTGGACGGTAGTCATCAAGGCAGCTCACACTACTCTTCTTGGGCACTGGTACATTGTTGCCCTTTTGAAGCAGGTGGGAACTTCCAACCGTAGCAGTGAGAGGTTAAAAATGTCCTTGAATACTCCCACCAGCTGGTTGGCATAGGTTTTCAGAGCCATACCAGGTACTCCATTGGGGCCTGAGTTAATGCGTTTTGGAAAGTCAAACCAGAGTAGGACTTGTACTATGAATGATAGGGCTGTAGTGAGTATAATTGAACAGAGGGACTTGGGGGTTCATTGAAAGCAACGTCACAGGTAGATCGTTCGCTTGTTACGTGCCGTGTCTTATAAGGTGGACGATCATGGTCTTTCCATGCCATGATTGTTCTTGGCAAATGTTTCTACAGAAGTGCTTCGCCATTGCCTTCTTCTGGGCAGTGTCTTTACAAGACGGGTGACCCCAGCCATTATCAACACTCTTCAGAGATTGTCTGCCTGGTGTAAGTGGTCACATAACCAGGACTTGTGATATGCACCGGCTGCTCGTACGACCATCCACCACCTGCTCCCATGGCTTCATGGTGACCCTAATCGGAGAGGCTACACCTTGCCCAAGGGTGACCTGCAGGCTAGCGAAGGGAAGGAGCCACCCGCACAAGTAGCCGAGGGGTGTTTAGCACACTGGCCTTCAGCCAGGGCATTGAGCATAGGGGTTGGGAAATTACATTTTAGTTGTCTAAGTCATTGGTGAGTCATTCTCCAGGGTAGGGAGGAGTCCAAATTGAGAGCATATAAATTGAGAGTGAGGGGGAAAAGATTTAAAAGGGACCTGAAGACAATTACTTTTTCACACACAACACGGTGAGTATCTGGAACGAGCTACTGAAAGAAGTGCTTGAGGCAGGCCCAATCATCTCGTTTAAGAAGCACTTGGACAGGTACATGGAGAGATAGAGCCTAGAGGAAGCTGGGCCAAATGCAGGGCTTTGGGACAAGCTGGTTTGGGTGCAGTGGTTAGCGTAGATTGGTTAGGCTGAAAGGCCTGTATCCATTCTGTATATAATTCTCTGTGATTCCATGAACATATCAGACATGCCAGAAGCATATTTACTCTGTCATTCAGTAATTATGATATCTGTATACCCAAAAGTCAGTCCTCATAACACTAGTTTTGAATGTCTGAGATTTCTCTCCTCAGAAGTTTTTAGACCATTCATGTGAATTACCTTGTCCCAGCAGATGTGTTTGAATATTCAGGTAAGTCATGAATATAAAACGTAAGTCAATGGAAGAATCTGTCTCCCTCAAAATATTGAAGTAAACTCTGTAATTGTAACTATTAAGATAGTATTCGATCAACTGTTATTACCTTTGTACATAAGAGTATAAAGTCTCAATGTATTTTGAGTTCAGCAGGATTCCACTGATTTTCCCAGGAGAACATCTTCTGTGAGGTCTCTTCCTGGATGTCCACTTGTGCTGAATAAAGCCTTTGTACATCTGCCGCTCCACTTTCTGTGTGCCTCATTCACGGCCACGGTGGCAAGATGCTGGTGAGTCAGCGTCGGGAGCATGTCAGTTCAGGGCCAGTTTCTTCCCACCACTACCATTGGGCAGGAGCTACCTTGGGTCCCACACCACCAGGGTCGGGAGCAATCAACCGTCCTGCAAGTATCAAGCTCCCGAACCAGTGTGGATAACTTTTCTCACTACAACACTGAAATGATTCCACAACCCATGGACTCTACAACTCATGTTCTCAGTATTATGTATTCATTTTTATTTGCACAGGCTGTCTTCTTTTGCTCATTGGTTGTTTTAAAGTCTTTGTTTATGTATATTTTTAAATAAATTCTATTCTATTTTTTATTTTCCTATATATAACTGTAAGAAATGAATCTCAAGATAGTATATAGTGACATATGTCCTTTGATATTAAGTTTATTTTGACTTTGACTGGTACAAGTATGTAATGGTGCAGTGAAAACCATACTTGCAGTCACATCAGAGGCAGCATATAAGCAGCATTCACAAGAACAACATAAATTAAAATTACGCACTATTTTACAAGAAATAACACAATTAGGACTAAATAAAATGAAGTCTATTTAAATTTAGTGCCCAGTGGTCACATTTTGGTCTGCACTGCAAACGTATAGTTTTAGTCTGTATGTTTAAGGAAGGTTGTACTTGCTAAGGAGAAAATGCAGAAATGTTCCTTAGGTTGATTCCTAGTATTAAAATGTTGAGAAACAATGCCACCTCGAGCAGGTTTGGCGTGTTTTGGTTGGAGCTTAGAGGAGGATTAATAGGGTGAGTACAGAGAGGGAAATTCCCCTGGTGTGAATATCGAGAACGTGGGACATGGTTCCAGAATAAGAGGTTTCCATTTATGATGGCGGTGACAAGTAGAGCAGCAGAGTGGTGTAGTGGTTAGCACAATCGCTTTACAGTGCCAGCGATCACTGATCGGGGTTCGATTCCTCTCTCTATCTGTGAGGAGTTTGTACGTTCACCGAACGACTGTGTGTGTTTCCTTCAGGTGTTCTAGTTTCCTTCCCCATCCCAAAGATGTACGGTTAGGGTTAATGAGCCGTGGGCATGCTATGGGTTAGGGTTACGGTTAATGAGCTGTGGGCATGCTATGGGTTAGGGTTAGGGTTAATAAATCATGGGCATGCTATGGGTTAGGGTTAATGAGCCGTGGGCGTGCTATGCTGGCACTGGAAGCACGGTGACACTGTGGGCTGCCCAGCGCAATCCTCGCTGATTTGATCTGACGGGAAACAAAGCACATTTCACTGTATGTGTTGATGTACACATGACTAACAAACAAAGAAAGCTAGTTTCTTCTCTCAAAGGGTGGTGACTCTTTAGGATCCAGAGTAACAATCATTTTGTTCTCCTTAACACATGTGTACTGAAGAATGATAATAAGCAACCTTGTACCTTGAAACTTGAGAACGTGGTGGAGGAGGACGTACTGAACGTATTCAGGGTGGAGATTATTAAGCACTTCAGCTACAGAGAGTCAAAGAACATGGAGAGAGCAGTGGTGAAGCTAAAATGGGATCAGACATCATTGCATAGAAGGGTTGAATCGGATCAAAGGGCCAGTTAGCTACTCCTGCTCCTATGGCTCATGTGGCAATGGAAGTCCACCAGAATGATTCTTGGGAGTGGGGATTTGCCGTTCAATGGGCATTTCTGTAAACTTTAGATGAATGAGAGGTGATATCATAAAAACTTAAAAAGTTCTTAAAAGGCAGGTGTAGACAGAAATTTTCACTTGGTAAGAATTGTCCAGAACCAAGGGTTATCGCATCTACAGAAAGGGATAGGCCATTTCAAACTGAGTGAAGGAACAATTTCTTGGAATTGGGATTGGTTTGTTATTGTTACATGCACCGAGGTATAGGGAAAAGCTTGTCCTGCACACTGTTCATACAGACCAAGTGGTTACATAGCGCATTGACGTAGAACAAAGTTAAACAATAACAGAATAAAGTATTACAACTACAGAGAAAGTGCAGTGCAGGTGGACAGAAAGGGTCATAATTTCTCAGGCAAGGACATGTTTGGCACAGCTTTGTGGGCTGAAGGGCCTGTGTTGTGCTGTAGGTTTTCTATGTTTCTATCAGGATGATTATGAGGTCAAGAGGCTAACATATCATTCGAAGGAACTATGTCTGTAAACTATGCGGGGTAAAAGTTGTCCTTCAACCTGATGGTAAGTGCTTCAGGCTTTTTTTTTTTATCTTCTTGCCAGTGAAAAAAGGAAGAAGAGAGAATGTCTGGGGCGTGCTGGGGTTTTTGCTTATGCTGGCTGCTTTACTGAGGCATTGGGAAGTATATCCAGAGAGCACAGCTGTAACGGGTAAACCGTTGCTTGTCATATGCCTTGCAGTTGTCTGCGTGCTCCAAAGCCAGAGTGGAGAGCCTGTGAGTTCGCTGTAAATTGTTTAATGTCATTTCCAGTACACAAGAGTAAGGGGAACGAAATAATTGTTACTCTGGATCCAATGCAGCACAAAAAAAACCCACAAAAGATAAAGAACACGATACAGTAATAATAATAAAACACACAATAAAAATAAATACATAGTATTGTGGTGAGCATTTGGTCCATAATGATTGAAGAGGAAGCTTGTTGAACTCAACAACCATTTTATTGTGATAGACACAAAACAGACTGGGCACCAACACCCGGCGAGTGAACCTAACCTGTCTCACACCGACGGGGGAGGTGACACCCTGGTTACAGTTAGGGTGACCCACAAATACACAAGCTAATAGCTGTATAACCCAAGCTAAAATGTAACAAAAATGAACCTGAACTTCCCACCAGAATCCCACAAAAGCATTTTAACACAGGAACAATAAACAGTACTGGTCATCAGAAATGTAGGGGCGGGCTGTCGGCTTTGCCCCTCCAGAGTGTCACACTATGTTTTCTACTCATAGATTGATCATATGTCCATAAAGTGACACTAGGCTGCACATATGGTGACTGATAGCAAATAATAAAACAGTGGAGGAGTTAGTGGGTGGAGGTGTTGATCAGCCTTACTGCTTGGGGAAAGTTACTATCCTTGAGTTTGATGGTCCTGGCGTGGATGCTACGTAGCCTCCTCCTGGATGGGAGTGGAGCAAGCAATCCGCCTACAGAGTGTGTGAGATCGTTCATGATGTTACTAGCCCTTTTCTATATGTTTGTCCTTATTGGTGGCTAAGCCGGTGCTGATGATGCGTTGGGCAGTTTTGACGACCCGTTGTAAAGTCTTCCTTTCTGCCGCGGTGCAGTTTCACCCCATGCGGTGGTGCAGCTTGTTAGGATGTGCATCTGTGGAATGACCTGAGTGTGGATGTGCAAAGTCCAGCTCTCTTCAGCCTCCTCAGAAAATAAAGGCACTGGTGAGGGTTCTTGACTGTGTAGGATGTGTTCTGAGACCATGAGACATTGTGTGTGATGTGCACTCCCCGGAATTTGAAACTGCTCAGTTTCCACTGTCGCCCAAATGGCATAAATGGCAGTGATCACTCCCCAATGAGCTCAATGCCTGTTATATATGCATTGAAAGGGAGAACAACACCACACCTGTGTGAATCCCCACAACACCTGGTGACCCTGAGATCTCCGTCTTGACAGCTGCGGTCCGAACATCCTCCAAGAGGGTAAATCCTCATGAAGCACCAGGCCCTGATGTTTACCTGGCAGTGTACTGAAAACCCGTGCCAGCCAGCCAACTGGCTGGAGTGTTCAAGGACATCTTCAGTCTCTCAGTGTGGTGGCCTGAGGCTCCCTCCCATCTGCTACAATAGTTCAGCAATCGTTCCGGTGCCCAGGAAGAGCAGGATGAGCTGTCTCAATGACTATCTCCCAGTAGCAGTTACGTCTACTGTAATGAAATGCTTTGAGAGGTGGGTCATGGCTAGAGTTAACAGCCGCCTGAGCAAAGACCTGGACCCACTGAAATTTGCGTACCACCACAACAGGTCAACAGCAGACATGGCCTCATTGGCTCTTCACTCTGCTTTGGAGAACCTCTGGAGCACCTAGACAACTGTGAGACATGTATTAGGGAACTCATTGTCGACTACAGCTCAGCATTGAACACCATCCTTCCCTCTCTACTAACAACCAAGTTCCAAAACCTGGGCCTCTGTACCTCCCTCTGCAACTGAACCTCATCAGGAGATCACAGCTAGAGCAGACCAGTAATAAAATATCTCCCTCACTGACAATCAACATAGGTGCGCCTCCGGATTTTTGTACTTGATTATGGAATGGGACCTCAAACCTGAAATCACTGCCTCAGAGGCAAAAGTGCAAACAACAAGCACAGACGATTTAATTGATTGTCCAAGATTGGAGTTCTTCTTCCAAAAGTTATACTTCATGTTGGATCTATTTTAGTCTTAAATCTGAGATTGGTAGGTTTTAGCTCATGCAATCCACTATGTGGCCACTCTGTAAGGTATACCTGTGCATCTGCTTGTTAATGCAAATGTTTAATCAGCCAATTATGTGGCAGTAACTCATCAGAACATAAGAACATAAGAAATAGGAGCAGGAGTAGGCCATTGGGCCCATCGAGCCTGCCCCGCCAATCAATAAGATCATGGCTGATCTGTCCGTAAACTCAGCTGCATCTACCTGCCTTTTCCCCATAACCCTTAATTCCCCTATTATGTAAAAATCTATCTAACTGTATCTTAAATATATTTAGTGAAGAAGCCTCAACTGCTTCCCCAGGCAGAGAATTCCACAGATCCACCACTCTGTGGGAAAAACAGTTTCTCCTCATCTCCATCCTAAATCTTCTCCCCTGAATCTTGAGGCAATGTCCCCTAGTTCTAGTCTCACCTACCAATGGAAACAACTTTCCTACTTCTAACTTACCTATCTCTTTCAAAATTTTGTCTGTTTCTATAAGATCCCCTCTCATTCTTCTGAACTCCAGAGATTATAGTCCCAGGTGACTCAATCTCTCCTCATAAGTTAACCACTTCATCCCTGGAATCAACCTGGTGAACCTCCTCTGCACTGCCTCCAAAGCCAGTATGCAGACCTTCCTCAAGTATGGAGACCAGAACTGCACACAGTACTCCAGGTGCGGCCTCACCAGTACCCTGTATAGTTGCAGCATGACCTCCCTGCTCTTGAATTCAATCCCTCTAGCAATGAAGGCCAACATTCCATTTGCCTTCTTAATAACCTGTTGTACCTGCAAGGCAACTTTTTGCAATTCATGAACAAGCACTCCCAAGTCCCTCTGCACAACAGCATGCTGCAATCTTTCACCATTTAAGTAATACTCTGTTCTTCTATTATTCCTTCCAAGGTGGATGATCTTGCATTTACCAACGTTGTATTCTATCTGCCAGACACTGGCCCACTCAGTTAACCTATCTATCTCCCTCTGCAGACTCTCCACATCCTCTGTACAATTTTCTTTTCCACTCAGTTTAGTGTTACCAGCAAATTTTGCTACTCTACACTCAGTCCCCTCTTCCAAATCATCAGTGTAAATGGTAAACAGTTGTGGGCCCAGCACCGACCCCTGCAGCACCCCACTCACTACTGACTGCCAACTGGAGAAACACCCATTTATACCAAACTCACTGCCTTCTATTGGTTAACCAATCCACTATCCATGCCAATACACTTCCTCTGACTCCATGCATCCGTATCTTATTTATAAGTCTCTTGTGCAGCACCTTATTGAACGTTTTCTGGAAATCCAAGTATACAACATCCACCTGTTTCCCTCGATCCATTGCACGCACTATGTCCTCAAAGAACTCCAGTAAGTTTGTCAAACAGGACCTGCCCTTTCTGAATCTATGCTGCGTCTGTCTAATGGAACCACTCTTTTCTAAATGTTTCGCAATTTCTTCCTTAATGACAACTTCAAGCATTTTCCTGACTACAGATGTTAAGCTGACTGGCCTATAGTTGCCCGTCTTTTACCTACATCCTTTTTTAAAAAGTGGTGTGACATTTGCTGTCTTCCAATCCGCTGGGACCTGCCTAGAGTCTAGAGAATTTTGGTAAATGATTACCAATGCGTCTACTATAACCTCCGCCAATTCCGTCAGCACGCTGGGATGCATCCCATCAGGACAGGGGTGCATCTACCTTTAGGCCCTCTAGTTTTCTCATCACTATCTCTTTAGTGACAGTGATCTTATCGAGGTCATTTCGTCCATAACAACATTCTTTGGCATATTAGGCATGTCCTCCACCGTGAAGACCAACACAAAATAGTCTTTCAATGCCTCAGCCATTTCCTTATCACCCAATATCAATTTCCCCTTCTCAATGCATAAAAGCATGCAGACGTGGTCAAGAGGTTCAGTTGTTGTTCAGTTGGGGAAGAAATGTGATCTAAGTGACTTTGATGGTGGAATGACTGTTGGTGCCAGATGGGGTGGTCTGAGTATCTCAGAAACTGCTCATCTCCTGGGATTTTTAATCAGAATAGTCTCTAGAGTTTACGGAGGATTGTGCGAGAAAGAGTTTTGTGGGTGAAAATGTCTTGATAATGAGTCAGAGAAGAATGGCCAGTCTGGTTCAGGCTGACAGGAAGGTGACAGTAACTCAAATAACCACACATCAGAAACATGTGCAGAAGAGCATCTCTGAACACCCAATGCATTGAACCTTGAAGTGGATGGACTACAGCAGCAGAAGACAACAAATGTACACTCAGTGGCCACTTTATCAGGTACCTCCTGTATCTAATAAAGTGTCCTCTGAGTGTAGGGCAAAGGTGAGGATGAGAAGATAATATCTATAGATTTCCCATCTTCTCAGCTGCTGCTTCAGACGTAGTCAGTTCCTGCACTTTAGAAATCCATATCACCTCTCTCTCCGATTAACTCAATCTTTAAACAATTCCGTCTTGTTTTAATTCAGGATGTGTTCAGATAATGTCATAATTATTTTAATTTCCTGATGAATGATGTTATACAGACTGGTTTCACTTCTACTTTCTTAAAATGCTGATTGAAATGTCTTGAGAAAAGACTTTTCAACAATGCTTTATGTCCATTTAATCACTTCCCATTCACATGACAGCCTGTCCAGAAGGGGAATTCACTCCCTTTAGATTCAGGTTCATTTCTCTATCACATGCACAAGATGATGAGAGGCACAGATCAAGTGGACAGCCAGAGACTTTTCCCAGGGCGGAAGTCACTAATACAAGGGGAAGTAAGTTTAAGGTGATGGATTGGAGGAAAGTTTAGGATGATGTCAGAGGTAGTTATTTTTTACACAGAGAGTAGTGGATGCGTGAAACACACTGTCAGGGATGGAGCTAGAGGCAGGGAGACATTAGGGACATTTAAGAGACCCTTTCATGGATGAAAGTGAAATGGAGGGCTATGTAGGCAGGAAGACTTAGATTGATCTTAGTGTACATTAAAAGGCTGGTGCAATATCATGGGCTGAACTGTATGTACTGTGCTGTAATGTTATCTGCTCTATGTACATCAAAACATACAGTGAAATGTGCCATCTGCATTAATAACCAATACAACCTAAAGATGTGCTGGAGGCAGCGTCTAAGTGTCACCACACTCTCTGGTGCCAACACAGCAGAATAACCCCGAGCAACAACAAATCAAACCCCTTTCCCACCCACTCACAGACACAGACCAGCCTCCAATCCCAGGACAGGCCACAACTGTGTTCTAGGTCCATCTACATTATTATCGACAACGAGGGATTCTTGTGGTGAATGAGAGCACATAGTTACAAGGTTTGGGGCAGTCCTTTGAAACGGAACTGTGTGGGAATATCTCCTGACAGAAGGTGATGAATCTCGAGAATTTTCTACTCTGGTGGGATGTAGATGATAGATCATTGTAGGTACATTTTTGAAAATCAGGGAATTGAGGACTCTGGAGCAGAGGTGCTAAGATGATCTATGATCATACTGAATGATGGGGCAGGCTTGAGGAAGCAGATGGCTTCCTCCTCTTGATGGTTCCTTGGTTTCCAAGTATTCCAAGTACTTTTAGTTGGGAAATAGGTGGACTTAGGAAGGGGATGGGGAATTTCTGTACAATTTTGTGTTGTGTTTTTCATTACTCCATAAGTAGGTATTGTTGGTGTGTGTGTGTGTGAGAATACCAGTCTATCTATTGTTTAGCTTATCTAAGTTTAAATCTGTATATGCCAGATTTGTGCAACAACAACCAAAAATGCTGAGAACACTTTGCAGGTCGAGTAGTATCTCTGGAGAGAGGAAGAGTGTAATTTCAAATCGACTGGTACCTGATCTGTGGAGTCGTTCCACCATTTTTGACTCGTCTTTCATTCAATTCTCCCTCGCAGTCAGGTCACCTGGCTATAACTGGTGCTGATTCCTTTGCATCCAAGAGGACCACAATCCAGAGTTGGGTTTGGAGGCTTGTGTGCCTCAGAGACCCGGAGAGCTATGTCGGCTGGAGTCAGGGCTTTATGCTTGAGCTTTTGGTCGGGTCACCCATGCCAAGCAGGTCATAAGGGTAGAGACCAGATTAAGAGCTGTTCTCTGGTCTTCCAAAGTTAAGGGGATCAGCTCAGGACTGCTAAAAGAAAACTGTTCCGGAAACTGCAATGAAGAATCCTTCTACATCTGAGTGGCCAAACACAGACGGAGATGGAGGGCCCTTCATTGCTGCCCTAAACGCCAGCGGTGTAACGGGCAGCAAGAAAGTAAGCGACACAGACGGAAACCACACTAGTAACAATAGGAGAATGATAAAAAATAATCTGCCGTTTACATCATCGACTGAAATGAAAAGAATACACATTAACTTGTTTCCAGTGTTCTAATCTAACTTTTTTAATCGGTGCTCTTAACCTTTAAACCTTTAGTACATTCCATGCATTTTGAGGACTCCGCCGAACAATGATTAGATATCAGCAGCACTGGACTGACTACGAGTTGAAGTCCTGATGCTGGTTTGGGCCCGGGATTCCCAAACTTCTCTTGTGCCATGGAGCCTTACCATTAACGGAGGATGGGAGCCCCTGCCAGATGCTGCCTGACCTGCTGAGTTCGTCCAGCGTTTTGAGAGTATTGCGGGAGAACCATCGCCTGCTCGTTGAGATCAGTCTTCTTCCTGCGCAGTTCATGATGAATTTACACAAAGCAGCCCCTCCCCCCCAACAACTGGTCTTATAAATTGTTGATATGGTTTTATCTTGAGATACGAGATTGTTGACGGTGACATGGAGATTTATTTTAGAGCTGTTTCCTGGACAGGGCATCTGAATGAATTTTCAGTTCTGCTTTAGTAGAACTCTCGTGACCGGGTTCCTCTTTAAAGAGTCGGGGGTTATTTTAAACTTATGTTAATGTCACGGGAGGGGAGCTTAAAGCAAAAAAAAAAACTGTTGGGGGAACTCAGCGGGTCAGGCAGAATCTGTGCAGTGAGTGTTTTATTTCAAAAACATTTTGTTCATAATAATACATGTATGGAGGAACAGATAGGTTACAAATCCCTTTACGTTCTTGGTGTCATTTGGTTGATAAGCTCAGCGGTGTTAACGCGTTATTTTTACCTATCGCCGTTGCCGCTGATGTGGATGGGAGCGGACGTTTGACAATACGGGTTGGAGCCCCTCATAGGGACTGAAAGCAGGAGGGAACTTCCACCAGCCAGGCCAGGCTCTCTTCTCGCTGATGCCATCGCGAAGGAGGCTCAGGAACCTTGGATCCCACACCGCCAGGTTCTGGAACGGCCATTACCCTTCAACCATCAGGCTCCTGAACCGGTTTCGCTTACCACAACTCCGAACAGATTCCACAACCCAGGAGCTCGCTTTCAAGGGCTCTACAGCTCAGATTCTCAATATCATTTATTTACTAATTTTTAAAAATTATTTTTGTATTTGCAATATTTGTCTTCCTTTGCACGTCGGCTGTCATTGATTATGTGTAATTTTTCATAAATTCTGTTGCATTTATTTTCCTGTAAATGCCTGCAAGAAATAAATCTCACGGTAATATAAGATGACATATATTTACTTTGAACTTTGGAACGCGGCCAGTATAAAGAACGTGAGGGGAAGGAGCTGAGTTTGGAGTTGGGAACAAGGTTCACTGAACAGTCGATATAAACACTCCCAGGATTCTCTCTCCCTCTTTCCTCTCTCTCTCTCTCTCTCTCTCTCCTCCCTCTCTCTCTGTCTCTCTTTCTCTCCTCTCTCTCTGTCTCTCTCTCTCCTCCCTCTCTGTCTCTCTCTCTCCTCTCTCCCCCTCTCTCTCCCTCTCTCTCTCTTCTCTCTCTGTCTCTCTCTCCCCCCTCTCTCTCCTCTCTCTCTCCCCCCTCTCTCTCTCTCTCTCTCTCAGATTTCTGAACGTTTCCTGAAGGGTATAAATGGTGGTGATGGATTCTGAAGGAGGTAATGTATCTGGGAAAGGAATAAATGGAAAGATGAAAAGGTGACAGGATTGGGGCTGAGAGGAAAATGGGATTAACCATGATAAAATGACAGAGCAGACTCGATGGGCCAAATGGCCTAATATGCTCCTATATCTTCTGATCATAAACACTACAACCCTACCTCACCGTTCCATTCTATTGCACTGTTTACTCAAGTTGTAGTTTACAGTAAACTTCCTGCAAAACAGATTTATCAACAGTGTCTTATAGGTTCAGTAAGGGTCGGTATCAATATATTCAATATCGAATATTGAAAACGCCGAGACAGAGTGAAAGTGGGGTGGATGTTTCCAATCGTGGGTGAGTCTACGACCAGAGGGCACAGCCTCAGTATAGAAGGGTGTCGCTCAGAAAAGAGATCAGGCGGAATTTATCTGTGGAATTCATTGATAAGGACTGTTGTGGAGGCCAAGTCTTTGGGTATATTTAACGCGGAGGTTGACACGTACTGTACTTGATCAGTAAGGGCGACAAAAGGTGCGGGGAGAAGGCAGGAGAATAGGTTTAAGAGGGATTAAACAATCAACCGTGATAGAATGGCAAGGCAGATTAGATGGGCCGAATTGCCTTATTCTGCTCCTATGTTTTATGGTCACGGGCAATAGACCCAGATATAAAATAAGATAAAATTTCATTTATCCCAAAGTAAATTGTCGCAAGGTTGCTCAGTCAGAAATATAAGTTAGCTGTCTACAACAGTAACACAGTACGTTGCCACTCTGCGTAAAGAAAAAAAAGATCTCCTTTAAACTTTCCCCCTTTTAATTTAGATGCATGTCCTCTAGTTTATGAGAAGCAGAAAGTAGAAGCGAGAGCCGATTTGAGGAGACCAGCGGGTGCCTACGCCTGTTTGGCCTTCCGCGTGATGGAAATTCCGCGGGGGGCGTGCCGTAGCGCAGGGTGCAGCGAGCTGTGACTCAAGGCTCATTTGTTCGCTAATTCATTTTGGACTTTGGACTCTCCGAGCACGATCCTTACGCGGTAGGACTCCAGCGGGCTCGGGATGTTTGAGAAGATCGAGGCGAGCCGCGGTCGGTTCCTTCCAGCCACCAAGGGAGTACACCTGGCTCAGACCCCCGAGGGAGATCGGCTGGTGGCTGCGGACCGCGACTGGGACACGCTGCCCACCAAGGGCAGCGACCGCCACTGTCCGACCTACGGCCGGGTCTTGGAGGACGTCAACCGCCTGTCCAACCTCCTGGGTCGCTTCTTGCAAGCGACGGACGAACTGGTCGGCGCAAATGCGGCGCGGACGCAGCCGCTGACGGGGTCGCTCGCAGCTCGCCGGATCTCCCGCCGGATCTCCCGCCGAAGTTTGCGGCTGGAGCGGTGCGACTCCGGCGTGAGCGCGGGGGCTCGGGCGCAGAGCAGGAAAGTAGCGGCAGATCAGCGGCTGGATGGAGAGGACCCGATGGACGAGGGTCTGGCCGAGCACGAGTGGATGATGGCAGCGGCCGGAGGCGATCTGGAGAAGCTGGCCGCTCTGCTGGACTCGGTGCCCGGTCTGTTGAACAGGAAAGATCCGGTGACGGGGCTGACGGCGGCGCACTGGCTCGCCAAGCAGGGAAACGACGGCGCGCTGCGGGAACTGGTGCGCCTGGCGGAAGATCGCGGCTTGAGCCCGGACCTGAACTGTCGGGCCGGGGGAGGGGGTCACACACCCTTGCACCTGGCGGCCATGCAGGGACACCAGATGGTCATCAAGCTACTGATCGGCGCCTACAACGTCGACGTGGACGCCCGTGACTTCGGCGGTAGGAAAGCCTGGCATTACCTGGCCAGCGGGGTCCCCGGCAAATTCCGGGAGCTGGTCGGGGCGGAGAACCGGGAGCGCCCGCACGGGACGGCAGACCACTCCAAGAAGTGCGCCCGGTCGCAGGAGGCGGAGGAAACTCAGGTGGACGGTCAGTTGAAAAAGCCCCAATTCCCTGTAATCGCCTCATTGCAGAGAATCTTACAAGCAAATTATCGGCGTTGGTGGAAACGCACCTCGTTTTAGACTGCGTACACTATAGACGCGGTGTAGACTGAGAACCCGGCACTACTAGATTTTCTATAGCACCAACCATGTTCCTATTGACGGGGCACCCCGAAGCACTTTACCTCTGCGAAGGAATCTCTGCCAGACAGCAAATGAGCCAACGAACATTAATGTCTAAAATTTAACGTGACAGTGCGTTTGAATTGCGTTCGAGCACAATTATTTGCTCTCGAAATAATGATATATTTTCCTGACATTTTATAACATAATGGTTTCCATTTTCAAATGGTAAATTTAATCAAAAAAAGCTTTTAAGAGTCCTTGCACGATGAGGTGTCACATCTATACTTCCCACAAGTAACTACAGTATGTGTTCTGGGAGTAGTACTGGAATTTCTTAGTCGTTATTTTTATGTGCAATTTATAAATAAGGAAAATAATAGATTTGGTACCTGGTGACGATGGTAATTGTGTGATGATGCTACTGAATTGATAAGATTTAATACTAGATCTTAGACTATATTTATTTTCCCCACTCACCTACCTTGTCCCTTGCCTGGTTTCGCCTATCACCTTCCAGCCTGTACTCGTTCCCCTCCTTCCAGCTGCTTATTCTGACTTCTTCCCCCTTCCCCTCCCGTCCTGATGAGGGTCAACTGTTCATTCTTTCTACAGATTCTGCCTGGTCTGCTGAGTTCCTCCAGCATTTTGTGTGTGTTACTCAGGGTTTTCAGCATCTGCAGAATCTCTTCTCTTTATATTTATTTTCAGTATGTTTTCCAAAAAATCGGTTTAAATTTTACTTCATTCAGGAACTTTTGTACTAGAAATCTCTATTTTGTACCATAAGTGTGTAGCTGACGATCTTTTTCAAGATGGCTTATTACTATGTGTAATTTGATTGTGTGATTGAGTATCAATTATAAAGACTAGGATTAATAATGGAGACAATAAAAGCAACTGGAAAATGAGATTTATTGTGAAATATTTTGTTTAAGCTAGTTGCAAAGTGCTGGTAGAGACATTATATACTAGATCTGAAATAATACAATACTAAATTTTCAAAATATTGTGGGAAAATTGTAGTTTCACTTTCATATTGGATACAAACATACTGAAAAACAGGTTTTAAAAAATACCATCACAACCAATGGTTTACTATTTCTGCTCCACTCCACAGCCCTCTGTCCTGAATCTTGGCCAGTAATTTCTGATTCGTCGTGCTTCAGTCTGTTTAATTTTGCATCGAGTGTGGTGTTAAGCAGCTTGAAGATATGGGATGCAAGTGATCTAATAAACAGAGCAAAACACACAACATGCTGGAGGAACTCAGCAGGTCAGGCAACATCTATGGAAATGAATCCATGGCCAAGGCTATTCACCCCAAAATGTCGACTGTTTATTCCTCTCCAAAGATGCTGCCTGATCTGCTGGCATTTTGTGTGTGGGGCTTTGGATTTCCAGCACTTGTGGAATCTCTTGTGTTTGCAATTTAATAAACAGCTGGTTTAACTTTTTTTTCAGTTTGATAAAGGATATGCTAATTAAATTTGATCAGTTTTTTTCGTCCATTGTATGCTGAAAAGTCTCAATTGTATTGCATTTTCTGATTTTTAATTTCATTTTTTTTAAATTTAGAGATTCAGCTCAGGACTGGCCCAGTTTTCCCTGCGTCTTAAACTTTTTACAAAATTCCCAACCAGGGTGCAACATTTTTGATAGCTATCCATGTATCACATTAAAGATGAAAGATTAGCTTTATCTGACACCTGTGCATTGAAACATACTGTACAATTTGTTGTTTGTGCCATTGACCAACACAGTCGGAACATTGTGCTGGGGGCAGTCCGCAAGTTTCAACACGCTTCCAGCGCCAACATAACATGCCCATAACTATTAACCCTAACCTGTACGTTTTCGGAAGGTGGGAGGAAACTGGAGCACCCGGAGGAAACCCACACAGTCACGGGGAAGAACATACACACTCCTTACAGCCAGCGCTGGGAATTGAAACCCGATCATGATCACTGTCTCTGTAAAGTGTTATGCTGACCACCACGCTACTGAGCCACCTGGAACGCTGCCTATCACCCTCTGTCCTACATGCTGAAAAACAGGGAACATGTGCTTAAATCACAAGTGTACTTGTTGCATTCAAGAATGCAATGGGTTAATTTTGAAGAGGCCAGTTGCCAAGCATACTGGATGATTTGCGACATAAGCATTTCATTCAAACGCAGGATGTGGGCATCATTGACAAACCCAGCATTCACTGTAAATCCCTTGTTGCACTTGTGAATGTGGTGGTGTGCCACACAAATCCTGGAAGGTTCGCAGTGCTGTTGAATGGGAATCTTGTTTTTACTTCAGACGCAGTGAGGCAGGAACAGATTCCTATTTACATTTCAGGATCTTATGACTTGGGACATTACCAGGTGCTTATCTTTCGAGTGATCTAGGTTGTGGGAACTGCAGTTGAAGAATGAAATAAATACAAGCCCTGTGTATTTACATTACAACTTCTGCACTGAGATGCAAGCTACACAACAATTCTATCTTAAGTTCGTTTCACTTTAGCTAGGTTTCCCAGGCGAGCTGTATGCACCTTCGTGCAGTACCGCTGGCCAATAGTTAAAACATTTAATGATTCTTGCCTCTTCAAAATAGTTATTCTATAAAGACTGGTGTTAAATAAGGATAAGCACTATATTCGAGAAACACACTGCTGTTTCAAACTAGATCCGTCTAATCACAAATAGCTACTTCATACAAGTGATCGTAAACATGGCGCCATGGTAGCGTCGCGGTCTGAGCGACGAAGGGTCTTTGTCCCGTGATTAGGTCAGGGTTTCATCGGGGTTGTGGAGTGCGGAAGAACCTACTCCGTGGAATGGAAAATGTTTTGCATTGGTGCCAGGTTTGGAACATCAATAACTTCGATCACTCCAGCCATTGCAATAAGATTCTGCATTAGTTGCAAATACCAACTGACATTTATGGATTGAACTGACAGGACCATTTAGCCACTGCTAACATTTCAGATATTTTGGACTTTCTGTCTTGTGACTAAATATTATTGGTATTCAATGGATATGTTAGTTTCAAAAATGCTTTTATGCAAATACATTATGAAATTAATTTAGTTAATATTTATTTAGAGACACACACAGGTCCTCCCAGCCCACTAAGCCCACATCACCTGGTTAACCTACCAACCCTGACATCTTTGGCATGTGGGAGAAAACTGTAGTACACAGGGAAACCCATGTGGTCATGGAGAGAAGCTACAAACTTCTTACAGACAGGGGGAACTGAACCTGGGTTGCTGGTGCTGTGCTAACCACTATGCCTTATTACCAAACTGACCAAAGAAGCATCCTGCTCTGTCAAATATTTATTCAGCTCCACTCTAAATACTTGCAGTGACCTAGCTTCTATCACCTGCTGGGACACAGAATTTCAGAGGTTCACCACCCTCTGAGGAGTGAAAACAAAGATGAGTTAAGTGAATCCATAAAACCATAAGATATAGGAGCAGAATTAGGCCATTCAGCCCATTGAGTCTGCTCTGGTATTCCATCATGGCTGATCCTGGATCCCACTCAACGCCATACTCATGTCTTCTCGCCATATCCTTTGATGTCCTGACCGATCAGGAAACGATCAACTTCCGCATGGCCCCCACTGCAGTCTGTGACAGAGCATTCCACAGATTCACCACTCTTTGGCTAAAAAAATCTTCCTTACCTTTGTTCTAAAAGGTCACTCCTCAATTGTGAGGCTGTGCCCTCTAGTTCTGGATACCCCCCACCAGAGGAAACATCCTCTCCATATCCAGCTTATCTGATCTTTTCAACATTCCATAGGTTTCAATGAGATCTCTCCTACATTCTTCCAAATTCCAGTGAGTACAGACCCAAAGCTGCCAAACACTCCTCATATGTTAACCCCTTCTCTCCCAGAATCATTCTCGTGAACCTCCTCTGGACCGTCTCCAATGACAGCACATCCTTTCTGAGATACGGGCCCTAAAACTGCTGACAATACTGTGCTGCCTGACTAGTTTCTTACAAAAGCTTAGCATTATTTCCTTGCTTTTATATTCTATTCCCCTTGAAAGAAATGCTATTATTTTCAATGGAGAGAGACTGCAGAATGTTCCTGACATATGTGCCTGGCAGACAAGAAGTAATTTGAAAGGCAAATGATATCTTTATCCTTATCCATCAGCACTGGTGCACCAAAAGGCTGTGTGCTTAGTCCCCTGCTCTACACTTATGACTGCATGGCGAAGCACAGCTCCAACGCCATATTCAAGGTTGCTGACAACATCACCGCCATAGCCAGAATCAGGTGGTGATGAATCAGCATATAGGAGAGAGACTGAAAATCTGGCTGAGTGGTGTCATAACAACCTCTCACTCAGTGTCAGCAAGACCAAGGAGCCGACTTCAGGAGGAAGGGACCAAAGGTCCATGAGCTAGTTCTCCATAAAATTAGTGGTAGAGAGAGTCAGCAGCTTTAAGTTCCTGAGTGTCATTATTTCAGAGGACCTGTCCTGGGCCCAGCATGCAAGTGCAATTACGAAGAGAGCACAGCAGCACTTCTATTTCCTTAGAAGTTTGTGAAGATTTCGCATGATATCTAAAGCTTTGACAAACTTTTGTAGATGGGTAGTGGAGAATACATTGACTGGCTGCATCACAGCCTGGTAAGCAAACACCAACGCCCTTGAATGGAAAACCCTAGAAAAAGTGTCCATACAGCCCAGTCCATCACAGCTAAAGACCTCCCCATCATTGAGCACATCTACATGAAGTATTGTCACAGAAAAGCAGCATCCATTATCAAGGACCCCCACGACCCAGGACAAGCTCTCTTCTCGTTGCTACCATTGGGAAGGTGGTGCAGGAGCCTCAGGAGTCATACCATCAGGAACAGTTATTACCCCTCAACCATCAGGCTCTTCAACCAAAGGGGACAACTTCATTCAACTTCAGTTGCCCCATCATTGAATGTTTTCACAGCCTAGGGACCACTTTCAAGGACTATTTCATATTCTCAATATTTCTTGCTTATTTATTTTTATTATTATCTTTCTTTATTTGCACAGTTTGTCTTTTGAACACTGATTCTATTATGGATTTAGATAGACATACTTTATTGATCCCGAGGGAAATTGGGTTTCGTTACAGTTGCACCAATCAAGAATAGAGTATAAATATAACAATATAAAATCATAAGTAATTAATATGTAAATTATGCCAGATGGAAATAAGTCCAGGACCAGTCTATTGGCTCAGGGTGTCTGACCCTCCAGGGGAGGAGTTGTAAAGTTTGATGGCCACAGGCAGGAATGACTTCCCATGACGCTCAGTGTTGCATCTCGGTGGAATGAGTCTCTGGCTGAATGTACTCCACATTGATTGATTATGTCCACAAGAAAATGAATCGCAGGGTATTTATAGTGACATATATACTTTGGCAACAAATTTACTTTGAATTTTGATTGTAAAGGGGTTAGTGTATAAAAGTAGGTGGCACACTATACTGAATTTTGAGATCACACCTAGGGAACTGTTTATACGCAAAGGTTATGGAGAACAGAAGAAAGAGGAGTTAAAGCTAACACCAAGGAGACCTGCCACTAGAACACAGCATCCATCCAGAACCCCCACCATTCAGGCTATGCTCCATTCTTATTGTTGCCATCAGGAGGGAGACACAGGGGTCTGAGGCCCTATGGGTTTAGGAACAATAAGATCATAAGATATAGGAGCAGAATTAGGCTGTTTGGTCCATCGAGTCTGATCCACCATTTCATTATGGCTGATCCATCTACCTGTCAGTTCCAATTTCCTGCCTTCTCCCTGTAACCCTTCATGCCTTGACCAATCAAGGACCTATAGACCTCTGCCTTAAATATACCCAATGACTTGGCCTCCCTGTGGTAATGAATTCAACAGACTCACTACTCTCCAGCTAAAGACATTCCTTCTCATCTTCATTTTAAGTGGGCAGTACTACATACTCTCCACATCCACTCTATTGAGCTTTTCAACATTTGATCAGTTTCAATGAGGTCCTCCTTCATTCTTCTGAATCCCAGTGAGTACTGGACCAGAGCCATCAATGAGTTCTCATATAGTAACCCTTTCATTCCCGGGATTATTCTCATGAACTTCTTTGAATCCTCTCCAATGTCAGTACTTCCTTTCTAAGAAAGGGGCCCAAAACTGCTCACAATGCTCCAAGTGAGGACTTACTAGTGCCTTATAAAGTCTCAACATTACATTCTTGCTTTTATATTCTAGTCCACTCAAAATGAATGATAAAGTTGTATTTGCCTTTCTCATAACTGACTCAACCAGTAAATTAACCTTTAGGGAATCCTGCACGAGGTCTCCCCAGGCCCTTTGCACCTTGGATTTTTGTATTTTCTCTCCATTCAGAGAACATTTTAAATCCTTCTGCAGCCTCCCTTCTGAATCATCCACATTATCTACCCCTACACCTATTTTTGTATTGTCCACAAACCTCACCACAAAGCCATCAATTCTGTCATCCAAATCATTGACATATAATGTAAAATGAAGTGGTCCCAACACAGACCCCTGTTGAACACCATTATTCACTGGCAGTGAACAGAAAATTCCCTCTTTCCCATGGGCTCTTAACTTGTTCAGCAGTCTCATGTGTGGCACCTTGTCAAAGGTCTTCTAAAAATCCAAGTACACAACATCAGCCAATTCTCTATTGTGTATTCCACTTGTTATTTCTACAAAGAATTTCAACAGATGTATCAAGTAAGATTTCCTCTTAAGGAAGCTATGCTGACTTTGGCCTCTTTTATCATGTGCCTCCAAGCACTCCGAAACCACATCCCTAACAATCAACTTCAACATCTTCCCAATCAGAGGTCAGACTAACTGTCCTATAATTTCCTTTCTTCTGCCACTCTCCCTTCTTGAAGAGTGGAGTGACATTTGCAACTTTCCAGTTCCCAGAATAATGCCAGATCTATTGATTTTAGAACAATCTAATTAATGTCTCCACAATTGCTTCAGTCACCTCTTTCAGAACCCTGGGGTGTACACCATCTACCTCGGGTAATTTATCTACCTTCAGACCTTTCAATTTTCCATGAACCTTCTCCTGAGTAATGACAACTTCACATGCTTATGTCCCCAACACTCAGACTTTTGGCATACTGCTAGAGTCTTCCACAGTTCATCCATCATTTCCTTGTACCCCATCTCCAGCAACATTTTCCAGTAGTCTGATATATATTCTTGCCTCTCTTTTACTCTTTATATTCACGGTTATGCCATCCTCCCTTTAGAACACTTCTTTGGGATCCATCTACCCTGCGCTTTCCAAATTGCTCCCAGTAATTCCAGTTATTGCTGCTCTGCTGTCATCCCTGCTGGGGTTCTCTTCCAATTAACTTTGGCCAGCTTCTCTCTCATGCCTCAGTAATTCCTTGTACTGCACTGTAATACTGATACATCTGACTTGAGCTTATCCCTCTCAAACTGCAGGATGAATTCTTCAATATTATGATCACTGCATTTTACCTTAAGCTCTCTAATCAATTCCAGTTCATTGCACAACAGCAAATCCGGAATAGCTGATCTCCTAGTGGGTTCAAACACAAGCTGCTCTTAATAGCCATCTTGTAGGCATTCTATAAACTCCCCCTCTTGGGATGCAGCACCAACCTGATTTTCCAAATCTACCTGTATAATGAAACACCCCCATGACTATCGTAACATTTCCCTTTTGAAACACATTTTCTATCTCCTGTTGTAAACTTTGTTGCCCACATCCTGGCTACTGTTCGGAGACTAGTATACGACTCTCATCAGTTTCTTAGCTCTACCCACAAGGATTCTACACCTTCCAGTCCTTTGAGACCTCTAAGGATTTGATTTCATTTTTTTTTTTTTAAAACCAACAGAGCCACGTCAATCTCTGCCTACCCGTCTATGCTTTTGATAAAATGTGTATTCTTTGACATTAAGCTCCTAGCTATAATCTTCCTTCAGCCATGACCAGTGATGCCCACATACTTGCCAGTCTGTAACTGTTCATCTACCTAATTCCATATACTGAATCCACTCATACCTTACAAGGCACAAAATGGAAGACTGTGTGGTGCGCCACTGCTCACACGGACAGTAGATGGCCGTTGACTCACAAAGAGTTCATCCGCCCTTTGACAGGTTTTGTTTTTAGTCCTGCTGGGTGCCTACACACCCTCCTCCCCTGTTAACTATAGTGCACCGGGGGTGAGCTGGTTGAGTCACTGACAACCCGACCAGAGACAGGTAGTACTGGGCCACGTGGTACCCGTAGCAAGGCAAGGCCTGAGTCGACGTAGTAGTAGTAGAATCCACTCAGATATAACATCTTCAGTCCTGTATTCATCACCCTTTTCAATTTTG
Source organism: Mobula birostris (assembly GCF_030028105.1). Lineage (NCBI taxonomy): Eukaryota > Metazoa > Chordata > Chondrichthyes > Myliobatiformes > Myliobatidae > Mobula > Mobula birostris. Next base: position 130,341,608 of record NC_092379.1, on the reverse strand, counting down.
TCCCCCAGCCTTTTACATTGCAACTCATCCCACTGATTGCAATTTTGCCCCATCATCAGCCTGTTCTTGCTAGCAGTATCACTATACGCTGCCGATTTGTATACCAACTGTCCCATCCCCCTTCCAAATTAGTTTAAATCCTGCCTGCTAGGATATTGGTCCCCTTCAGGTTCCTTTTGTACAGGCCGTACCTTCCCAGAAGAGATCCCAGTGATCCAGAATCTGAACCCCTGCTCCCTGTACCAGCTCTTCAACCACACATTTATCTGCCAACTGCTCCCATTCTTACCCTCACTGGCACATGACACAGGCAGCAATCCAGAGATTACTACCCAGGCAGCCCTACTTTTCCCTTTCTACCTAGCTCCTAAAATTTCTCCTCAGGACCTCCTTCCCTTTCCTACTGATGACATTGGTGCCAATATGTAGCAAGGCTTCTGGTTGCTTACCCTTCCCCTTTAGAACGCAGTGGACCTGAGACATTCCTGACCCAGGCACCTGGCAGGCAACATAGCATCTGGGTGTCTCTGTTCCTCTAACTATGGAATCTCCTATCACTATTTCAGTCCTCTTTACCTCTCTTCTCTTGTGAGCCACAGTGGTAGACTCAGACCAGAGACCCAGCTCCTCCCCATTAGGTTGTCCCCCCAACAGTATCTAAAACTGTACTTAGAGGAAAATGGCACAGGGGTACTCCATACTGGTTGCCCATTTCCCTTCCTTCACCTAACAGTTATCTAGTTAACTTGCTCCTGCAACGAGGGGTGACTACCTCCCTGTCTATCACTTCCTCATTCTCCCATATGAGCTGCAGTTCCAGTTCCTTAACACATTCGCTGAGACGCAGATGTGGTTATCTAGGAAGCTGTAGGTCTCCCCGAATTCCCACATCTTACACAAAGAACATAACAATGCCCTTGGAGTATCTCTCACTCCTCCATGCCCAACAGATGAGGATTGAAGAATAAAGAAACTTACCAGATACTTACCTTGCCCGAGCCTGATGAGCTAAAACCCCTGCCTTACTTTTATTTGCCCTTGCTAATAAATCCCACTGATTAGCCGCAGTTCAAACTCCGAAAACTGCCATGAAGCGCTGCTTTTTAAATCTTCAATCGTGGACCTATGTGACATCACTTCTGCTGCTCACGCTCCCGTTCACTGATTGGCTGCTGTTCAGGTTCCTAGGTTCCTGAACCAGCGTGGATAACTCCACTTACCTCAACTCTGAACTGATTCCACAGCCTACAGATACAAGGACTCTGTAAATTACAATCTCAGTATTATTTATTTATATTTGCACAATGTCTTATTTTGGCATATTGGTTTGTTGGTCTATTTTTTCCTCTCTGATATCGTATTTCTTTGTTCTACTGTGAATGCCTGCAAGAAATTGAATCTCAAGGTAGTATATGGTGACATATGTGTATTTTGATGATACATTTACTTTGAACTTTGAAACCAGCTTTGATCTTCCAATGATTAGCAGACTCAATGGGCTAGCTGGTTTAACTCTGCACCTGCTTTGATGTTCAGAAACACAGAAAACATGCAGCACAATACAGGCCCTTCGGCCCACAAAGCTGTGCCGAACATGTCCCTACCTTAGAACTAGCTAGGCTTTACCCATAGCCCTCTATTTTTCTAAGCCTGAGGAGTTTATTCAAGAGGAAAGCACTTCCCATAAGAATTTACTTTACGAAGAGACGTTTCTTCATTTTCACCTTTAGTTCTTTCCTCAAATGTTTTAAATTAATGACTTCTACTACAGAAACTTGCTTCATCATATTTGCTTATCAAATACTTTTACCACTTTGAATATTTGCTTTATGATCTTGTCTATCATCTCATCTCTCTCTCTCTCTCTCCACCAGGCTCAACTCCCTCATCCCTGATGTAATCCCAGTAAATCTGAGTCTTAATTAGAGATTTGTTATGGTTAAGGAACAATAAACAATAATAATAATAGTTTTTTCAAACACCAACTGCGAAATGCAGCAGCAAGTGAAACCACATCGACACTATTGATCATCAGCAAGAGAAACCCATCATTAAGATAACTGATAGACCACAAAGGAAAAGCTATCAGTCAATCCACTAAATTGCTCTACATTCTGAGAACTGTAGTCTGCAAGGAATATCATTCCCCTCCTACTACAGCTAGTTTCAAACAAACCTTAAATCAGTCAATTTTACAGATGACGTCAATGATTTTAGTTTTAATATTTTCTTCCCATTGTCTCTTAATGCAAAGGAAAAGAAACATTACTTGCTTTTTGGGAAGTATGTTTTTGATTTTCAGAACCACAATATCTGCAACATGCTAAACAAAGCAGCACCTGAATTGTGTTGTGGCTTGCGTCTCTCTGAAAGAATCCAGTCACAGGAGTTGGAGATTACTGAGAGTTTAAAAAGGGAGAGTCAACCACATTGGCTGGTCTAGTGTGACAGACAGGCTGGAGACAACAACGATGTGGATTTCCTTTAGGAAAGGGACATTAGATGTTGTTTTAAGCTTAGATGGCTATGTGGGAAGGAAAGGCTAGATTAATCTTAAGAGTAGTTTAAAAGGTTGGCGTAGCATCGTCAGCCAAAGGGCCTGTATTGTGCTGCACTGTTCTGTGTTGTAACTCTGGGTAAAATCAGGCCATTTAAGAGGCAGAGGTGGCTTAATGATGCATGCAACTAGAGATTTGGGCTTCCGTCAGCACAAGGTGATTGGGTTGGCTGTAGGCAGTCAGTTCAGGAGCTAGCAAACCAATCAGCACTTTCCAACTAGAACCCATGGTAACCACCAACAGTTATCTGGAGTAAATCTGGGGCATAAAATTTACAGTTCCCTCCACAGAATATCAGGAGTGAAAAGGACACATAACTTTGCAGCAGGTGGTATATTAAGAATACATTGATGAGATTCATTGTATAAACAGGAACTGCAGACTATAATATCTAATTCAATGTCAAACAACATTTAGATGTTTCACAGTTGGTATGACTGACACTATTTTATCTTTAAATTCCATATTTATTTAATGATGACTTCAAAACTACCATGGTGGGATTCAATTTCAAGTTCTCTGGATCAATAGTCAAGACTCCCGGATCCTAATCCCATAAGAATTACTGTGTCACCAAACTTCTCTGCCTAATGAGATCTAGGTATGATATTCATACAGGTTTATATGTTTCATGATATGAGTGAAGCAAGGCATAGTCGTGTGGATGATCAGTCTTTTCCCCAGGGAAGAAATGTCAAATATCAGAGGGTATAGGTTTAGAATGAGGGAGAAGCTTCAAGATTTGCCAGCCAAGTTTTAAAAAAATGGAATGGCAGGTCCCTCAAACCACCAGCAGGTGAAGTTATAGAAGCAGTTATGATAGTATTTAGACAGGTATAATAAAAGACAGGGACTTGAGGGATATGGATCATTGCAGACGGAGCTAGCTTCGCATTATGGTTAGCACAGACAATGTGGCCTGAAGGGCCATTCATGTGCTACACTGTTCTTTTGTGTAGGGGACAGTTAATAGTATCTGTACAATAGTTTTCAAAACAAAGTTCATTGGCTTCGTTAAAAGATCCTTCTGGAGTCTTTCAGGAAGTGTTTTGCAAGTTACTATAGAGATAAAGACTGTATTATGTGCTGGGTATTACATGGATCACCAGGTGCTAGGATTATTGCACTGCAAACTTCTATTACTGATAACCCAATAACCTTTGGCTTCAAAGGATTTTGATAGAACAAATACGGAGAAACCATTTTCACCAGTAAATGGATGGGAACCAGAGTAACAGTTTTAAACAAGTGGACAAAATGCTCAAATTCCTTTACACTCAGGACTGGAATACTACAGAAACAGATTTCACAGCAATTTTACAGTATTACTTGAAGGAGGACTACTTTCAAAGGCCATAGGAATAAAGTCTATAAATGAAAACAGCTCTTTAAGATTAAGGTATATGCTGCCTCCTTTTGCAAGATTCTATAGTAGTCTAAAATGCCATTAAACTACTGAGGATTGGATAAATTAAGACTCAACACCTTGGCATGGGTATTTATTGATCGCAAGTGTTCAACACTATTGAAAAATACAAACAAACACACAAGAAACAATAGGAAAGAATATATTGCCTTGAGAATGTAGTAAAAGTTTCAGCTTTCTATAGATGGAATTATTACAACAGCTCTGTTCTTGGAATGTACAAACAGATTTGCAACATTTGTTTTAAAAGTAAAGCCAAAAAAGTTTGATACAGGCTTAGCATTTGTTTTTGATTTCACCAATACCTCAGATCCTGAAGAACAATATCTATGAGATACTAAACATGAAATGATGGAACTGGCAATGTTACAAATCAGGATCAAGAAACAGGCTCCAAAATTTTCTTTCTCATTTTACTACACATGATCCAAATCCATTTACTTGGTAAATCACTAACAATCTTAAAGGATTAGTTACCAAACAGGTTTGTTCTTGTTCTGTCAGCCACACCGCTCTCTCAAAACAAAAACTCAAATCAACATTTTCCCAACTCAAGGATCTGATTACCATTCTAGCAACTGTTTAAAAAGCACACACACACACCCCTCAGATTTCCTAATACAACAGACTCCTGGTTACCAAGCTTACTGGCACCCTCTATCGGCTGACTAGGGAACAACATCGTAGGGGACTTCCCAAGGCACAGGAAAGAAAGAGGAAGTTGCACAGAGAGCAGATCGATTCATACTTGTCCCTTAATGAATCATCGTTTTCAACTACCCTCACGTTCATGATCGAACACAATTTGGATCATGAGCACTGGACTGGCACAGCAATACTAAAGTACACTTAGATTTTAAGCACAAATCACTGGAACCAGTTGATTAGATTTAAAACTGAAGTATTACATGATCTCCAATACAAATTGCAACTGATATACCTTAGACAGGTAGAAAGCTAATGATACAGCACCTATGACAAGTATGAAAGAACAATTTTATTTTACTCCCTTGGGCCTTTTCATTGATCTTCCCACCACAGATGGAATCTATAAGGCCACAAAGAATTTGGTCTCTCATATTCTAACCTGCAATGTGGAACTAAAATTTATATCAACTTACGGCTCAGGTAAGTTATTAGCATTTTCTGGTGTAATTCTGCTGTAGCCACCAGAACACATCCTTTCTACTTGCCTCCCCTGAAGTAAATAATGGGATATCATTAGCTCATTATCAAAGCTGTTGGCTAGTACATTTTCAGAGTTACTAGCATCAGTCTAGTAAGCACATCTAATTTACATCCCAGTTATCTCCAACTGTAGCAATCTTGCACATCAGTAACCTGTCACAACTGTGATGGCAAAAGAAACCTCCATTCTTAATATTGGGAAACTACCAGTTTCAAACGTTTTAATCTGACAAGCAAAACGCACCATTCTCACTCTCCAAGCTCATCTCCAATAAGGGCACTTTTGAATTTCCCCATACGGCTGGCATACTGTGATTTCTCAATCACTGAATGGGCAGCAGCCTTTTCATTCCTCGCTTGCCTTTTCAGCAATGTTTCCAGAAGCCTCAGGCTCTTTTTTCTCCTCGCTTTCTTCTGCTGGCTTTACGCTGCTTTCGCTAGACTTTGAAAACGCCACTAAGCGGCTGCGGCTCCGCGCCCCAGGCTGGTACAGCTGCATGGTAGGGCGGTCCTGGAAAGAAACAAAAGACATAAAGCACAGAACTTGAATCATTAACCGTTTCTCCCTTTGTAGATGCCACTTGATCTGCTGAGATTTTAGTCTTTAGCCCAATATTGTAAGAACTATTTGCACGTTTTATAAAGTGTTTACTCTGTACACCATCCTGCAAAATAATACAAGTCCAACTGTTTTGTTCATTGTAATGGATAAAAACGATTTAGATAAATTTCCTACAAAAGTTATGGCAGAACTTTAGTAACGGAGAAGCAGTAAAAGGACCACGTGAGTTCCAATGAACTCAGTTGACTGATCTGTGAAATTATAGCAATATTTCAGTGGTTTGATGTTCAATTCCTAGATTAAAAATCCATGATGTAAAGACTGAGTTACATTAGAAAATATTCAGAGAGCTTATTCAAGAGAAATATTCAAAAGAAAGTTGATAAATGTCACTCAGTATTGTAAGTAGAGCTATGGCCCATTAAAAGCATTCTGACTGGTTGCATCATGGCCTGGTATGGAGACTCCAATGCACAGTTTCTTCACTCACGCTCTCCCCACAAGGACATATCCAAAAGGCAAGTGTCTCAGGAAGATGACATCCGTCACCAGGGACCCCATCATCCAGGTGAAACCCTTTTCTTGAAGTTGCCATCAGACAGGATATACGGGAGCCCAAAAACCCACACATCAAAGTTCAACAACTTCTTCCCCACTGCCATCAGGTTCTTGAAATGAACTGACCTGAAAAAGTCCAATTCTACTTAGAATTATATTCCTGCTCTCTCCCACAATGTACATGTTTATTTTGTCATGTATGGATAATTGATGTCAATTTAAGGTCATTAACTTGTGTAATGCACCGTGCTGCTGCAGAAAGCTGATTTTCATGGTGTTTATACCCTGTCTATACAATACAATAAAAACTTGAGTGCAAACCCTTGGTTTTCCAGGGGAATTCATGCTTGCCTTTCATAGACAATAATAAGCACAGTGAGTGTTATTAGCTGGAGGAACTGAAACAGCATCTAACCTCACTGAAGTATATCAGAATTACGTTTAATATCACTGACACAAGTTATAAAATTTATGTGACAGTATTACAGTGTAATAAATAAATACTAAAGAAATATACACAAAAAATAAGCAGTGCAAGAAGAACAAAAACAGTGAAGTGGTGTTAACAGGTTGGTCCATTATTCATTTAGAAATCTGATGGCAGAGAATAACATGGATGTCACAACAGCAACCAAGTATAGGTAGAAATAATGGGACCTGGTTTGTGCAGGAGGAATGAGTTCCCAATGAATTTTACATTCAAATTGGTATTCTTTACTCGCAAGGGCGACAGCTTCTCTGGGAGGTACAGCCAAAGTCCAGTTCAGATCCAAATAGGTGGGTCAGCTGCACTCATCAAAACCAATTGAAATCAGACTGAATTATCTGCAGTCACAGACGTGCCAAGTTGGCATGTTGCTTTTCTGGTGCTGGGGTGTGAGCTGTGTCATTGAACAGTTGCACAACATTCTGATTGGAGACAGGAATCAGCCAGAGGCACAGCGCCTACAAAAAGTATTTCAGTTCCCTTGGAAGTTTTCATATTTTATTATTTTACAACATTGAATCATAGTGGATTTAATTTGGCTTTTTTAACACTGATCACCAAAAAAAATCTTTCATGTCAAAGTGAAAACAGATCTCTACAAAGTGATCTAAATTGATTACAAATATAAAACACAAAATTGCAGAAGAATCTACCCCTTTAATATGACACACCAAATAATCACTGGTGCAGCCAAATGGTTTTAGAAGTCACATAATTAGTTATATGGCCATCTGTTTTTGGAGACCCGTGTACAGTCAAGGTGTTTCAATTGACTGTACTAAAAATACACCTGTATCTGGAAGGTCCAACTGCTGGTAAGTCAGTATCCTGGTAACAATTACACCATGAAGACAAAAGAAAACTCCCAGCAACTCTGCGAAAAGGTTATTGAAAAGCACAAATCAGGAGATGGACACAAGGAAATTTCTGAGTCACTGAACATCCCTTGGAATACAGTCAAGTCAATCATCAAGAAATGGAAAGAATATGACACAGCTGTAAACCTGCCTAAAGCAAGCCACCCTCAAACTGAGTAACCATGCAAGAAGGGGACTAGTGAGGGAGGCCACCAAAAGACCTATGACAACTCTGGAAGAGTTGCAATCTTCAGTGGCTGAAATGGGAGAGGCTGTACATAAACAATTGTTGCCTGGGTGCTTCACTAGTCACAGCTTTAATTGAGAATGGCAAAGAGAAGGCCACTGCTGAAAGAGACTCAAAATCTTGGCCAGAATTTGCCAGAAGGCATGGGGGAGACTTTAAAGTCAGCTGGAAGACACTTCTATGGTCTGATTAAACCAAAATAATGCTTTTTGGCCATCAGACTAAACATTATGTTTGCCATAAGCCAAACACTGCACGTCATCAATAGCACACCATCCCTACTGTGAAGCATGGTGATGGCTGCCTCATGCTGTGGGGATGCTTCACTGCAGCAGGCCCTAGAAAGCTTGTGAAGGTAGAGGGTACAATGAATGCGGCAAAACACAGGGAAATCCTGGAGGAAGAACTGAGGCAGTCTGCAAGAGAACTGCAACTTGGGAGGAGATACGTTTTCCAGCAAGTCGATGACTCCAAGCATAAAGCCAAAGTTACACAGGAATGGCTTACAAACAACTAAGTTAATGTCCTAGAGTGGCCAAGTCAGAGTCCAGACCTCAATCCAATTGAGAATGTAACCTGAAAAGGGCTGTTCACTCATGATCTCCATGCAATCTGATAGAGACCTATCCACACCAACTCAAGGCTGTAATTGCTGCCAAAGGTACATCCACTAAATATGTACTTGAAGGGGGATGAGTAACTATGCAATCTATTTTGTGTTTAATAATTGTAATAAATTTAGACCAATTTGTAGAAATTTGTTTTCACTTTGACACGAGTCTTTTTTGTTGATCAGTATCAAAAGTCCAAATTAAATGTTCAGGGGATACTTGTGTGGAGTTCTGCATAGGTATATTCCAATGAGACAGGGAAGTTATGGTAGGGTACAGGAACAGTGGTGTACAAAGGCTGTAATAAATCTAGTCAAGAAGAAAAGAAAAGCTTACAAAAGGTTCAGAGAGCTAGGTAATGTTAGAGATCTAGAAGATTATAAGGCTAATAGGAAGGAGCTTAAGAAGGAAATTAGGAGAGCCAGAAGGGGCCATGAGAAGGCCTTGGCGGGCAGGATTAAGGAAAACCCCAAGGCATTCTACAAGTATGTGAAGAGCAAGAGGATAAGACGTAAAAGAATAGGACCTATCAAGTGTGACAGTGGGAAAGTGTGTATGGAACCGGAGGAAATAGCAGAGGTACTTACTGAATACTTTACTTCAGTATTCACTATGGAAAAGGATCTTGGTGATTTCAGTGATGACTTGCAGCAGACTGAAAAGCTTGAGCATATAGATATTAAGAGAGAGGATGTGCTGGAGCTTTTGGAAAGCATCAAGTTGGATAAGTTGCCGGGACCGGATGAAATCTACCCCAGGCTATTGTGGGAGGCAAGGGAGGAGATTGCTGAGCCTCTGGCGATGATCTTTGCATCATCAATGGGGGCGGGAGAGGTTCTGGAGGATTGGGGGGTTGCAGATGTTGTTCCTTTTTTCAAGAAAGGGAGTAGAGGTAGCCCAGGAAATTATAGACCAGTGGGTCTTACTTCAGTGGTTGGTAAGTTGATGGAGAAGATCCTGAGAGGCAGGATTTATGAACATTTGGAGAGGCATAATATGATTAGGAATAGTCAGCATGGCTTTGTCAAGGTCAGGTCGTGCCTTACGAGCCTGATTGAATGTTTTGAGGATGTGACTAAACACGTTGATGAAGGAAGAGCAATGGATGTAGATACGGATTTCAGCAAGGCATTTGATAAGGTTATTAAGTAAGGAGGCATGGGATCCAAGGGGATATTGCTTTGTGGATCCAGAACTGGCTTGCCCACAGAAGGCAAAGAGTAGTTGTAGATGGGTCACATTCTGCATGGAGGTCGGTGACCAGTGGTGTGCCTTAGGGATCTGTTCTGGAACCCCTACTCTTTGTGATTTTTATAAATGACCTGGATGAGGAAGTGGAGGGATCTGTTAGTAAATTTATTGATGACACAAAGGTTGGGGGTGTTGTGGATAGTGTGGAGGGCTGTCAGAGGTTACAGCGGGACATTGATAGGATGCAAAACTGGGCTGTGAAGTGGCAGATGGAGTTCAACCCAGATAAGTGTGAGCTGGTTCATTTTGGTAGGTCAAGTATGATGGCAGAATATAGTATTAATGGTAAGACTCTTGGCAGTGTGAAGGATCAGAGGGATCTTGGGGTCCAAGTCCATAGGACGCTCAAAGCAGCTGCACAGGTTGACTCTGTGGTTAAGAAGGCGTACAGTGTATTGGCCTTCATCAATCGTGGAATTGAATTTAGGAGCCGAGAGGTAATGTTGCAGCTATATTGGACCCTGGTCAGACCCTACTTGGAGTACTATGCTCAGTTCTGGTTGCCTCACTACAGGAAGGATGTGGAAGCCATAGGAAGGGTGCACAGGAGGTTTACAAGGATGTTGCCTGGATTGGAGAGCATGCCTTATGAGAAAAGGTTGAGTGAATGTGGCCTTTTCTCCACAGAGCAACAGAGGATGAGAGGTAACCTGATAGAGGTGTATATGATGATGAGAGGCATTGATCGTGTGGATAGTCAGAGGCTTTTTCCCAGGGTTGTCACAAGAGGACACAGGTTTAAGGTGCTGTGCAGTAGGTACCGAGGAGATGTCAGGGGTAAGTTTTTTTACTCAGAGAGTGGTGAGTGCGTGGAATGGGCTGCCGGCAACGGTGGTGGAGGTGGATACGATAGGGTCTTTTAAGAGACTTTTGGATAGGTACGTGGAGCTTAAAAAAAAAAAAAAAAAAGAGGGCTATAGGTAAGCCTAGTAATTTCTAAGGTAGGGACATGTTCGGCACAACTTTGTGAGCCGAAGGGCCTGTATTGCGCTGTAGGTTTTCTATGTTTCTAAATCCACTGTGTTGTAAAACAATAAACCATGAAAACTTCCAGGGGGGCTGAATACTTTTTATAGGCACTGCACCAATGACTTAACCACAAAAGAGAATCAATAAGGAAATTAGTTTGCTGGAAAAGAGATTCAAAAGGACAACTTCAATAAAATTCAAATATCCATGAGTATCCCATGTGTATTAGTGGGGCAACAGGAGAGGACGTATATCAAAACATAGTGAACTGCATCATTTGCACCAGCGATGTGCTGGGAGCAGCCTGCAAATGTCGCCAACATAGTCTGCCCACAACCTCACACATCTTTGGAATGTGGAAGGAAACCTGAGCACCCAGAGGGAACTCAAGCAGTCATGGGGAAAGCAAACACCTCACAAACAGTGGCTAGAATTGAACCCCGATGTTACTGCTAGCTGTAAAGCATTATGCTAACCGCTACCCTTTCATGCCGGCCAAGGATAGCACAGATGAAGCTTGCAGGGAAGAGGGCATCAGATTCCTGGACTCGTTTTGGTCAACAGGGGTTGGGAGAAGGGAAAATAAACTGGAAAGTCTTGTATCTGTACAAGGTGGACACCCTTGTAGGTGAAAGGGTATCAATGAGAAGTTATTATGGTGGTTGAGGGTGAGGTATAAAAGCTCTGTTTGGACAAAGCTAAAACTTTACCCATATTGCATGTAAGATTAAGTAAGAGTGAACAGCCTTGCGGCAAGTCAATGGTCGAAAACATTCAAGGTGAAGAGTAAAATCTGTTATACTTTTACACAAAACAAGTTAGAACTCCCAAAAACCAATGCCTGGAGGAGCACATTGTGTCCACTTTATAAGATACAAGAAAAACCCGTATGGCAATGGGAAGAATGTACAAACTCCTTACAGATAGCAGCAGGAATCAAACTGATCGATGATCACCAACATTGTAAAACACTTCCCTAACTGTTACACTATCCTGCTATAGTTGACTATAGCTAAATTAACAACAGCAAGGACTTACAAGAATGATGCTATCTCAGTGCAGAAGGCTCAAAGAATGTTTAAGAATTTTACAAGGAGTGTTGAAGGCCAGCTTTGCCTACACTGGGAAGGGTTTGTCGACAACAGAAGGTCCAATGTGATTTAGTCAAGGGTACAAAACTATGAAACTTACTTAGGAAAAATGGTAAGAACACCCTAGAAGTAACAAAATTCACACAAATGATTGTTTCTATTTATCAGGCCCACTCATTTCATTTAAAACACATCTGGATGAGCATTTAGTATCACAAGAGCTGGAAAATGGAATGAACCTCACTGGCTCATTTTCAGCCAATAATAGCACAGGTCAAAATACCAGAAATTCATACTAGGTCAAGAATTTCCAACCTTTAGAGTACCAGGAGGTGCATGTTTTACCTGTCAGTAAAAGAAATTATGCTGTACCTTATTTCTGATTCGTTCTTTTTTTATTGTAGTTTCCTCCTTCTTATCCTCTTTTCCCTTCTCTAATTTGTCGTAACTTGCTGTAATTTCCAAGCTTTCCCTTTTCCTGGCTTTTTCATTTGACTGATCCTTCTCCTTCTTTATATCTTCGTCTTTTTTCCTGAAAGGCTTGTCAGCCTCACACCGTTCCCTCAGCTTCCTGCGGTCGTCCTCTTGGCGTCTCGACCGTTCTTTCTCCTTCAGCCTCCTCTCGCGTTCCCTTTCCTCTTTCTCTCGGTACTCTCTTCCGCCATCGTCCTCAAACCTATTGGGTCCGAACAAAGCAAAATTCATTCAAGTCTCCAAAACAAAAACTTCTAATTAAGAAAACAGTTATTATGTGATGGTGTCAAAATGGTTGCTGTGTCACGTTTGGTGTGGTAGCATAGTGGGTAGTGCTTGTCACTCTCACTTCCAGCTCCACTGATGGCTAACAGCCTCATAAAAAGGTGAGCCGAATGTGTAAATCTCTCCCTGCTAGTACACAGCCTCTGCAACAGTAAGCGTCATCGCTGATAAGGCATGGAAATGGAACTGCTTTCAGGCTCAGGCCGAACTACAGAGGGTGTGGAGGAGGTCTGGCCCCGTACACTTAGTACATAGGCCCACCAGTGTGTGGACACACCCTGGTACTCATGAACCAGATCCTCAGCTATGGGGAAATAGACCCACTGCCTAGGGACAGACGAAGACTATGGGAGTAAACCTAGCCAGCAAATCCAGAGTGGAGCCCCTAAGATGGCTGGGCATCATTGAACATCCTTCCGGCAGCTCTTGCAGCCAAGCTGGTGCCAAACGTATTGCTTCATAAGCTTTCCTTTGGACTATACTAGTGAGGCAGAGGGGGGAATCTTGACAACTGGGCGTCTCAGGATCTCCATACCTTCTGCCCAGGCTTGTGATCATGATCATCACCCATTGTGCTTCCAGACAGACGGATGCCAACAACAACATTACGTGATATGGTGGAAGCTGCTAAGGGTGTACTTGTTGACTATTACTTGCTACCCTGAAGGTCGGTGCAGAGATTCGAATAATTGAGAAGTCATAAGGAAAGGTTGAAGAGGCGCCATGGTTGTGTAGTGGTTAGCGTGATGCTACTACGGTTTGGGGTGGAGAAGTTTGAAGTTCAATTCTGATATCATCTGTACAAGAAGGCCTCCCCATCAAATGCATGGGTTTCCTCCCACAGTCCAAATGTGTTCTGGTTAAAAAGTTAAAACTCAAAGTCTGTCACGAGCCTTGTGGCCCATCAGGCTGGTGCTTATACCGGTTTCCGTGGCGTGAAATGACTGAGAGTACAAGACTCCCCCTGGGATAGGACGCCAGTCTATCGCGAGGTTAACCCCCAGCGTTTGCCGGTACCCATTTTCAGCTGGGTGGACTGGAGCAGTGTGTGGTTAAGTGCCTTGCTCAAAGACACCACACAGTGCCTTGGCCGAGACTTGAACCCATGACCTTCAGATCATGAGCTCAACGCCCTAACCACTTGGCCACGCGCCATGTGTTCTGGTTAGTAGGTTAATATTTCACTGTAAATTTTCCCATGATCAGGCTAGGGCTAAATCAGGAGTTGTTGTCAGCACAACTTGAAGGGCCAGAAGGGCCTAATCCACACTATACAGCTAAACAAATAAAAATAGATTCGGATTTTATTTCCAGGAGTGTAGAAGAATGAGGGAAATTTGATAGAAGTATACAAAATTATGATGGGTATAGATAAGGTACATGCAAGCAGGCTTTTCCCCACTTAGGTTGGGCAAGACTAACTGGAGGTCATAGATTGGGAGTCAGGAGCGAAAGTCATGGAGATAACATGAGGGTCGATTGGGAAAACTCAGGTTGGTAATGGATCTCACGAGAGTGAGCTTGCTGAATGCCTACGAGATGGCTTTTTAAGAGCAGTTTGTCACTAAGCTTACTAGGGGATTAGCTATACTCGATTGGGTGATATATAATAAATGGGAGGTGATTAGGGAGCTCAAGATAAAAGAACCCTCAGGAGGCAGTGATCACAATGTGATTGAGTTCAACTTGAAATTTGATGGGGAGAAGGTGGTCTGACTCAGCAGTATTTCAGTGGAGTAAAGGAAATTACAGTTGCATGAGAGAGGAGTTGGCCAAAGTAAATTGGAAGGAGAAGCTGGCAGGGATGACAGCAGAGCAGCAATGGCATGAGTTTCTGGGAAAAATGAGGAAGGTGCAGGGTAGATATAGATCTTTTGAAATGAATGCTAACCTTGCATTTGCCTTCCTCACCACCGAATGAATCTGCGAGTTAACCTTTAGGGTGTTCTGCACAAGGGCTCCTAAGTCCCTTTGCATCTCAGATTTTTTGGATCTTCTCCCCATTTAGAAAATATTCTAGGAATGTTTGATGGCTCTGGATCTATGTTCACTGGAATGTAGAAAGATTGGGGGGGGGGGGGGGGAGAAATCTCTTTGAAACTTTTTAAATGTTGAAAGGCCTAGACAGTGTAGATGTGGAAAGGATGTTTCCTATGGTGGGGGAGTCTAGGAGAAGAGAAGAGAGCAAAGCATCAGGACAGAGGGGCATCCATTTAAAATTAAGATGTGGAGAAATTTCTTTAGCCAGAGGGTAGTGAATTTGTGGAATTTGTTACCACAGGCAGCTGTGGAGGCCAGGTCGTTGGGTGTATTTGCCAGGAGAATTGGCGTATCTGAAATGCCAGTATTCATTATGGGTTTCTACATGACTCAGAATGAAGAGGCCCGTTCACAGGGCAGCTAAGTCAACCACAATGCTGTAGAAGATAAAGGCCAGCCCAGAAACAAATAGATCGCTTTTCATTTCTAATTTCCAACCTGCTGTGGTGGGACAGGTTCCAGCATAAATGATTAGAAGACCATAAGACATAGGAACAGAATTAAGCTATTCGGCTCATTGAATCTGCTCCACCATTCCATAATGGCCGATTTATTATCCCTCTCAACCCCATTCTCCTGGTCTTTTCCCTGTAACATTTGATGACCTTACCGATCAAGAGCCTATCAACCTCCACTTTATATCGAGCAGACTCAATGGCCAAATGGCGTAATTTTGCTCCTAATGTCTTATGGTCTATGTATACACAATGACTTGGCCTCCACACCATCTGTGTCAAATGAACTACACAGATTCACCACTCTCTAAGAAGTTCTTCCCCATCTCTGTTCTAAAGGACGCTCCTCTATTCTGAGGCTGTGCCCTCTAGTATTAGACTCATTTCCCATAGTGGGCATCCTCTCTATACAGGCCTTCCAATATTCAATAGGTTTCAATGAGATCCCACCCCCCCACCTCCTCATCCTTCTAAACTGCAGTGAGTACAGGCCTAGAGCCATTAAATGCTCCTCATACTTTAACCCTATCATTCCCGAGACCATTCTCATGAACACCCCTTTTGATCTTCTCCATTGCCATCATACCCTTTCTTAGATGTGGTCCTAAACCTGCTCACAATACACCAAGAACAGTCTGACCAATGCCTTATAAAGACTCAGCATCACATCCTTGCTCTTCTAATGCAGTAGTCTTGAAATGAATGCTATCATTGCAGTTGCCGTCCTTATCACCGACACAACTTCAAAGGCACAATTTAATATCAGAGAAATATATACAATATACATCCCAAAATGCTTTTTCTTCACAACCACCCACGAAAACAGAGGAGTGCCCCAAAGAATGAATGACAGTTAAATGTTAGAACCCCAAAGTCCCTTCCACCAGCTTCCCCTTCCCGCTCGCGTGGCAGTGAGTAACAACCCCCCCTCCCCCCACCGGCAAAAAAAAAGCATCGACACCGCCGAGCACTGAAGCATGAGCAAAGCAATAGCAAAGACACAGCTACCCCAAAGACTTCATGTTTCACCTGGTATTCGATATACTGCAGGTTCTCTCTCTCTCCCCAATAAGGGAGAAAGAGGTGTCTCCATTTTCCCTTCAGGGAATCTTACACCAGGACTCCCAAGTTCCTTTGCACCTCTGATTTACTCCGTTTAGAAATTATGATTCTAGTATCGTAACCGCTATGCTATAGCAGCCTTCAAAGTCTATTGCGAGAAAAAGACTAAAGGATGTTTGGCAAAGATTGACAAAAGCAGCCTTTATAAGAGTGTACAGGGAGGATCACTACTTGTGGTTCACTGTACTCAAGCACTGATTTATAATCACAGGTAACGAAACGCATTTACTGAAACAAATAGCAAGACAACAGATACAATTAATTCCATTTAGTCCCACGTACTTTTTTCCTTTATCATCCTTGATGGAACTCTCCAGTCTTTTTCCCTGGGCAATGAATGACCTGTCTTCTTTAGCCCTTTCTCTGTCCAGTTTCTTCAGTTTGTCTTTTGGCTTTTCCATGCAGGAGTCATCCCCTTTTTCTGGCTTCTTCAGAAGCTACAAATCCATTGAGATAGATTCCTGTTACATATTTTACTGGTTAATATAGCAATTCTGTAGATATACTGACATTATAGTGCACCTTTATCTTTGGTTCATCCTTTGACCGATCTTTTTCTTTGTCAAACCCTTTCTCTACCATCTTCTTTTGCTTCTCTGCTTCCCTCCTTTTTCGCCTTTCATCCTCTCTCCATTTTCTTCTTTCTTCTTCGCGAAGTCTCCTTTTTTCCAGCTCCCGTCTCCTCCTTTCTTCTCTTTTTTCCTCTCTTATTCTCTGGTACAGAAAACAATGACACATTCATAAATTAACAGCATGTATGGGGGAAATAATAATAATTTTCAAAATAACAAATTGGGGGGGGGGTGTGAATCTTTACCTGCTTAGTTTTTACATAGTCCAGAAGAGGTGTTGTTTTCTTGGCTGTGAATTAAAAATATTATCCATTTACACTAATGCAAAAACTTCTGATTGCCTGTAAAATTAGAGAAAACGCTGAATAAACCATATACACTGACATGTAGCACAACCCAGGGAAAATTACTGCTCAAGAAACAAGTACAAATGGTTATCAGTACACAGCGTCTTTGTAAAAGACCCAAGATACACAAAAAGCTCCATTAGCATTAATGCTGCATTTCTGAAGTGCATGAATGTAATTGGGGGCAGGTGGTAGCAAGCAGAAACCTAGGACTCCCTAATCATCATTCAGGAATACAACATTAACAAGATACATATTGTTTTAAATAACAGCAACTCAAATCACATGTACACAAGCATTCAATGTTAGGCCTAATTACATATTGATTAAAATTAGCAAAACACATTATTGCTTGTTATTAAATTAGCAAACTTTTACAATTCACCTTAGAAGAATGAAACCTGCCATTACCCTTATATGCTCAAAATTATACCAGAAATCATTATTTTTTTTTATTTAGAGATACAGCAGGGAACAGGCCCTTCCAAATCACAAGACAATTTATGATGACCCTACTAACCTTCATTGGACTGTGGGAGGAAACCCACAGGCACACAGGAAGGAACATACAGACTTGTTTACAGAGGACACCAGAAATCTGATGCCCCGAGTTGTAATAACATCATGTTAACCACTACACCACCGTGGTGGCCTATATTGATGGTTCTTTTTGATTGAAGACAATAGAGCAAACTGCTTTTATTGTAGATCTTCATTAACAATTATTAAAACAAAAAGTTTCATTTATGGAAAAGCGTTCAGTATTAAAGAGCACAAGATTAATTAAAGCAATAATTTACAGAATCATCATTTCTGCAACTCTTTTATAAACAAGTAAATAAAGATTTAGAAGCTTTAGATTTTTTTTGAAGCAGTTCTATTTACCAGCCAGTTCTTTTGTTTTTGCTTCAATTTCCTCCAGAAGTGTTTCAGGATTGTTTGAATTTTTCTCATCATCCATATTATTATAACTCTCCAAAAACTTTTTGTATTCAGGATCTGATAAAAAAAAATACAAAAGAGTGAGCAGAAATTCAGCTAATTTCAAAGCAAACGCAATCAAAATCGAAGCAATTAAGTCAAGGTCTTCCATTTTTGAAAACCTGCTCTATTTCCCTTATCAGAAACACATGACAAACTTTTACTATTTGGACGATAGGATCATTCAGAACTACCATGGAAATATGAACTTTCATCTCCAGATCAGCACATTGTGTTTACTTGGCACTTATTCCCACAGTGGATCAAGGACAAAATAATGCCAATTACTACAAGATACTACATATTGAGGCTTCAAACTAATTTTTTTCCAGACCTATAATACACAAACTTAGTATTCTAGCAAAGAGTTAACCTGAACTTTGTACCTGTGAACACTGGAGTTGGATTCAAACCTGTAATTTGAACTTCAGAAGAGGAAAGAGTTTTAACCTCCAAGTCAGTGAAATAAACAGGAATTTAAAAAATTGAATCTAACACACTACAAATCTTTTCCCCCGTAATTGATATACACACTTTAAAATTGTATCTATTAATAAACTTAGTCAACATGGTGATAGCAACAAGGAGCACTGATCTCCTCACTAGAAAACCCAAGTCTTAAGAATTGGTACTCCCTGATCTCCTAACAAAGTCTGTATTTTAATGCCGCTTTCTTCATCAAAGGCAATTGTTTCCTCAATAGATTCCTCTCCAACTGCTAACAACACTGGCCTACAAGCAACTATAGCATACTTAAGAGTGTTGTGAACAAAATACATAATACAAATTGCTTGGCTGAAAGACAATTAAAACAAGCCACAGAAATATCTGCATCATTGAGCCCCAGGATGAGAACTAGCAACAATCATACTTATTTACGGTGGTTCATGCTAGGTCATTTGTCTCAACGTTAAACAGCAAAGCATTCATTAACCAAATTCATACCATGTAAAGCATTTCACTAAAGTATTTGAAAATCAAAACAGCAGGTGCTGGAAATAAAAAAAAAACAAAATACTGGGAAGGTAAACACGAGGAATTCTGCAGATGCTGGAAATTCAAGCAACACACATCAAAGTTGCTGGTGAACGCAGCATGCCAGGCAGTATCTCTAGGAAGAGGTACAGTTGATGTTTCGGGCCGAGACCCTTCGTCAGGACTAACTGAAGGAAGAGCTAGTAAGAGATTTGAAAGTGGGAGGGGGAGGGGGAGATCCGAATGTTTTGATGTGTGTTGCTAAAATACTGGGAAGGACAGGTTACATCTCTGAAGAGCAAAATATTTAACATTCCAGGCCTATACTTTTATGCTGTTGAAGCTTTAGTAATTATTTCAACAGAATAAGCAGCACCAACCCAAAATGTCAATCCCCTTTTACTCTTTCATAGCCTTCTGAGTGTTTCCAGTATTTTCTACCAAAATCTGTCGTTTTTCAAACTTGAAACCAGTGAAGGATTGTTTTTTCAACATTTGTCTTTCATTTAAATCATTTCCCCCAAGATAATGGAATAAAAATGAGTACAGCACAAAAGTAGTATCATGATGGATTGAAGGCACAATTTGGAATTCTTCATTTCCTTGATAAAACCCCTTGCTCTGAGATAAATCCAAAGTCTATCTTCTAGCCGAAAATAAGGAAACACTTGCATTTCCACAGAGCCTTTCACATCCTTTTTAGAATGTGTCAAAGCACTTAGGAGCCAGTTATTTGTCACTTTTGGTAATGTAAGAAATGCAACAGCCACATGTACACATCACTATCAAATTGCATTTAGAGTTTAATCTAAAACTGATTATCTCTCTGGGGTCAGTGTAGTCTGGGTAGTCAAAATGCAATGGTTAACTACTGAACAGTTAATCGATGGTTGGCTCATGATTCATAAAACACCAGTTCAATCCCACCACAGCAGGTGGGAATTAAAAAAAAACTAGAATTTGAATCAGTAATTGCAACAAATAATTATCTTAAGTGATACTCTAACACACCTGGTCCATCAATGTCCCTATCTGTTCTGGACCACATGCAACTCCAGACCAACAGATATGGTTGCTATTTAATTTGTCATTGCAATAAATTTGTTCAGCCTAGAATGCACATATTTTTAAAAATGCATTGACTGAGGATCATGAAGCAGAAAAGGTTAACACACTAGAAAGAGCTTGCATTGAGCCACAGGATACTTTTATGTCTGCCAGTGATAACTTTTGAGGCATAGCCCAAAAATTTACATGCTTGTATCTGAAGTTGGTACAATCGGGATACCCAAGTTACACCTTAAAAATCTACCTGAAATTCAAAGCACACAAACAAAACAATCACATAAAAACAGTTTACAAGCATTTATATTATATAAGTAAGATAAACACTCCATACCATCACTAAAATGTATACTGTCCGTACCATCTTCCACAGTTCCTGCTTTTGCATCCTTTTTCTTGCTTTTCTTTTTTGGAATTTTCTGAAATGGGGCAAATTCTACAATAGCAGGGTATTCCTGACCTATTATCAGGAAAAGAAGAAAAGGAAAGCCAAGACATAGAATACAAGTAAAAGGTTTAACTATTAAAATGAGATCAGATTAAAAATTTAATCAAATACGAACTTAAGGTAACTGAAACGTAACTATTAGTATGGAGGCTGGAACAATTTGTCCAAAATTAATTTTTCATTTGATCTTGAACAGTCATGACAGGCATTTGAACCAAATCTGCTCAATAGCAAAGGATACCTTTCAAAACAACTAAATCAACTTTGTGGCTGTCTGGATGGATATCTTCTATTTAGAGTGAAGTTATGCTTCACTATGTGTTCTACATTCATAGCCAGAGCCAGTTCTTTAAGGTTGTTATAGCCTGGGTGGTAATGGGGATAAATTCCCACTACCTTTTAAATGCTCCCAATGGCATTCGTCTCAAATAGCCTCTGACACTCAAGTCCAGCTCCTGGCCTTCACATGTGGCTTAACTACTAAGCCCAGCAAAACCACTGCTGACAGAAGGGGAAAAAAGGCAGGTCACTGGTGCCTTAAAACCAGTCACTTCAGGCAGATGGGGCTCTTCAGTTGTGGTTGGCAGCTCACCAAGGAGAACAAAATCTCTGATCTCAAATGTCTGCTGTCTCGCCGCTGAACCCACTCATAGGGCAGGCTTTAGGAGTAAACGCCGACAAAAAATCCAGAGCTGTGAGTCCCTTGTTGAGTTCAATGCCGACTGGTAACTCCTGTGACGTGGCTGGCCTCTGCTGTTCCTTTCGACTCAACAGCTGTGTAGAGAGAGGGAGTCTGCTACACGGGCAACAGCTGCTCTCATTATTGTACTGCCCTGGCTTGTGTATCAAGTAGGCAGCGAAGATGTTAATATCCATGGTCAACCCTGACCAAAGGAAGGTCTCAACACTCATAGACAGAGGTACATAGCAAAATAGAAAAGAAACAATGTAATTTTATTTGATATTCCTCACTCTTTTGCTAACGGAACACCCAGAGTACCAAACCTTTCATGGAAAAGCATCTTCCCTTTGCAGGTGGTACTGCAAAGAGAAACCTTCCTAGGCAAAATAATGCTACATATCATCATATTCCAAGAGTGGGCAAGTAAAAAATACCAGTATTTATTAAACAACACTATAATTCCAAGGTTGTCAAGCTGAGTGGTTGTGGGGACAAGCTCCCACTACCTAAAAGTGTTCCTCATGGCATGCGCCTCAAATAGCCTCTGACAACCAAGTCCAACTCCTGGCCTTCTCGTGAGGCTTAGCCTCTAAGCTCGGTGGAACTGTTTCTACTGACAGGAGAAACGGCGAAGGCAGGTCCTGGCGCCTTAAAACCAGTGCTTCGGGTAGATGGAGCTCGTCAGCCTGGGAAGGCAGTCCATCTAAGAGAGAAAACTCTGATTTCAAACCTCCGCTGCCTTGCAGCCATACCCACTCACGGGAAAGGCTTCGGGAGTAAACCCTGAGGACAAATCCGGAGCTGGAGTCCCTAAGGCAGTCCGACGTTGCCTTCAACCTCGTTCTGGCAACTCCTGTGGTGACACTGGTGCCAAGCTGTATCAGCCCTTGCCCTTCCCTTGGACAACATTGGTGTTGTGGAGAGGGGAGACTTGCTGCATGGGCAACTGCCAGTCTTCCATACAACCTTGCCCAGGCCTGCGCCCTGGAGATTTCCAGGCGCAGATCCATGGTCTCACGAGACTAACGGATGCCACCGACACCATTATAAGTTAAAAAAAGAAATTACTATTCACACAGTGGATTCCAGTTAATTCGGCTATCAGTTAATCAAGGCAGCCGCTTATTTGGGACAACTCTTAAAGAACAAAAACAAGTGCAGAAAAATAGCAGGACTCCCTTCATTTATTTGGGATGGTATGCTGCTTAATTAGAGCAGGCAACTGTAACCTAGCTTCAGCCTCCTGCACACCACGTGGCTGTTAGATACCACACTGTGTTTAGGGTGAATAGTGTTTAAATATCATCACTTGCCATGTTTATGTTAAAATGTGATTTTTGTTACTGATAACTGGCGAGTAATAAATTGTCAGATAACTCAGAACTATTTTGCACATTGTGGTTTCAAGTATTCAGGCTTGGAGATGATAGAAAGTCAGGAGTGAAAAGGAAATAATTTCACCACTTCAACGAGTTAGAATTTGGAGGTATCAACGATCATCTTAAATGTTACAATTAAATCGAAGATTTGGAGGATGCAATTGTCAAAAGCACCATTTGAAGGCAGTCCACTCTCTGCACTAGGTAACACACACAAAACGCTGGAGAAACTCAACAAGTCGGGCAGCATCTATGGAAATGAATAAGCAATCAATGTTTCAGGCCGACACCCTTCTTCAGGACTTGGAAGGAGGAAGACAGCAGAATGAAAAGGTGTGGGGTGGGGGGTGGGGGAAGAGATGGAGGATAGCTGGAAGGTGAAGCCAGTTAGGTGGGAAAGGTCAGGGGGTGGAGGAGGAATCTGATAGGAGAGGACAGTGGATCACGGAGGGGGAGGGAGGAGGGGACTCAGGGGAAAGTGATAGGCAGGTGAGAAGAGGCAAAAGGTCAAGGGGGAGTTTTTTCTTAATATTCATGCCATCAAGTTGGAGACTACTCAGACAGAATACAAAGTGTTACTTTTCCACCCTGACAGTGGCCTCATCCAGGCACAAGAAGTGGCCATGGACCTACCTGTACGAATTTTTGGCTACCAGGAAGTTTGCTTGTGATGGATAGAGCAGAGGTGCTCGACGAAGCAGTCCCTCAATTTAAGATGAGTCTCACCGATGTAGAGGAGGCTGCACCGACACAATAGATAAACCCAGTAGATTCACAGGTGAAGTGTTGCCTCACCTGAAGCAACTGTTTGGGGCCCTGAATGGAGGTGAGGACGGTGGTGTATGGCCAAGTATAGCACTTTGGCTGCTTGCAGCTATAAGCACTAGAAGGGAGATTAGTGGGGAGGGATGGATGGACAAGGGAATCCTAGAGGAAGCAATCCCTGTAGAATGCTGCAGGGGTGGGTGGAAAGTAAAGATATGTTTAGTGATCGGATCCCTTTGGAAATAGCGAAACATGGGGAGGATGATGTTTTGGATGCAGAGGCTAATGGGGTGGTAGATAAGAACAAGAGGAACTCTATCACTGTTAAGGTGGTGGGAAGATGGGGTGAGAACGGATGTTCAGAAAATGGAGGAGAAACAGGTGAGGGCAGCATCTATGGTGGAGGGACATTCTTAAAGGAGGAGGACATGAATTAAAATAGAAAGCCTCACCCTGGGAATAGATGCAGTGGAGGAAGAAACTGAGAAAAGGGAATAGGATTTTTACTGGAGATAGGGTGGGAAGAGGTATAATCAAGATAACCTTGGGAATCAGTAGGTTTATTACAGATGTCAGTTGACAGCTTCTCTCCAGAGATGGAGAAAAGGGAGGGAGGTGTCAGAGATGGACCACGTGAATTTAAGGGCAGGGTGGGAATTAGAGGCAAAGTTGGTAACATTGACTAGCTCAGCATGGGTGCATGAAGCAGCACCAATGAAGTGGAGGAAGAGATGGAGGATAAGGCTTCAAACATGGACTGTTTTACGTAGCCAACAAAGAGGCAAGCATAGCATGGCCCATGCAGGTGCTACCCACGACTACCACTCCAGTTTGGAGAAAGTGGGAGGAGCTGAAGGAAAAAATATTTGAGTGTGAGGACCAGTTCTGCCAGACTGAGCAGGATGGTGGCAGAGGGGAACAGGTTCGTTCTTTTGTTAAAAAGGGGTGGAGAGCTTTGAAGTCTTCTTGATGGCACATAAAAGTGTATAGGGACTGAGCGTCTATGGTGAAAATGCGGCAGTCAGGACCAGGGAATTGGAAGTTACTGAGGAGATCAAGAGCATGAGAAGTGTTGAGGATGTAGGTGGGAAGGGACTGAACCAAGGGGGACAGAATGGAATCAAGGTATCACAATTTCAGTGGGGCAGGAGCAGGCAGAGACAATCGGCCTACTCAGACAGTCTGGTTTGTGGATCTTGGGAGGAGGTAGAAGCGAGCAGTGTAGGGTAAGGGAACTATGAGTTTGGTGGCACTGGATGGGAGAACTGAGTTTAGTGGGGTGTCTGGGTTGATATTGTTAATTTACAGTCAAAAGAACACATCAGCATACATTGAATGAATTCCTCCATTGATAACTATAGGGAACTAATAATTTTATAGGAACGTAGTTTTGGTAGAGCTCTAATTTATTTTGTGTTTCATTTAAATACATAATGTGTTACTCAAACAGCAGTTTGTCTTTTTTATATCCTTTTAACTATTTCCATAAAAGTTAACTGGGTCAGCTGCTTAATTGGGCCAAAATGTACCGGTTCTAATGTGTTCTAATTAACTGGAATCCACTGTACTTTTGAGGATACAAATGAGGTGATTTAACAGATGCAAATTGTGCAAAACAATTGAAGTGTTGTTAACAATAGTTAAAAGTACCATACCTTTGCTGTCAATAAAAACATAACCATCAAATTGATCCCTGAAGAGCACAATATCTTCTTGGTTTTTGAAGTTTATGTATGCTCTAGAAAATATGTGGGGAAACAAACTGTAGAGAGAAAGAGATTTTGTGTAAGAAACAGCTTGAAAAGGGTACTTTTTAGCTCAATTGTTTTATAGAAATGACTGGACAGCACTTATGACCTAGCATTTCATTTAATATCAAAGATTTGGATTAACTGTAATATACCCAACCTTGCTGATAATACAAAGCTACAGGACTGTGGGTTCTGAGGAAGATGAACAGAGGCTTCGTGGGATTAGAGACAGTTTAACTGAAAGGCCTGATGAATTATAATGTGGAAAATTGCAAAATCATCCACTTTACCAGAAGGAAAAAAATTAGGTGCAATATTATTTTTAAATTGCAACAGATTGAAAAGTGTCAATATTTAGAAGGAACTTCTTGTACACAAATCACTGAACATGAAAGTAAAATGATATGGAAAGAAGAATGAGAGGTGACTTGATAAGAGGCATAGATAGAGTGGTGAACCAGAGACATTTCGGATGAGGTGTTTGGATGAAAGTATGGGGAAGGATGTCAGAGATAGTTGTTTTTCCTTTCTTAAAGGCAGAGTAGTCGGTGTGTGGAATGTGCAACCAGGGCTGCTGGGAGGGGTAGATACACTCAGAACATTTAAGAGACTGTTAGATAGGCATGAATGAAAGAAAAATAGAGGGCTAGGAGGGAAGGGAAGTTAGATTGACCTTGTAGTAAATGGGGCAAAAGACCTGCACTGTGCTGTAGTGTTATATATTCTTTATGCTGGCCTTTACTGTAGGGGATTTGAGTATAGAGCAGATATATACACTACTCTCATTATACAGGGCCTGGTGAGACCAAATCTCCTAATATTGGGCAGAGTATTGTTCTCTATGGACTGTCTACATTTCTCACCGCCTTGGTAAAGTAGACAATATGACTAAATATCCCAGGCACCCTGGACACCCTCGTTTCTTCCTCCCTCCCATTGGGCAGAAGATACAGAAGCCTGAAAGCCTGTCTTTAAAACTATTAAATGGTTCCCCAGTACAATTATATCTTTTTACCTGCACTGCACTTTATTTTGCTCTTTTATTGCTTTCCCCTCGTACTATGTCAACACATTGTAATCAATTGATTCATATGGACAGCATGCAAAATAAGTTTTCACTGTACCCTGGTACGTGTGACAGTAATAAACCAATTTACCTCTACCAACTATACACCAATGATAGAAGATACATAGTGCAAGTTCACCAGTGATATCCAAGGAGAAGAGCTGAAGTACAAAGAGATTAAGCAGACTGCATCTGTATTATTAAAGTTCAGAAGTGAGAGGTAATCTCATTGAAAAGGTAGAAAATTCTAGTTGGGCTTAAAAGGCTAGTTGCTTCCCACATCAGTGGGGTCTAGAACCCAGGGTCAGATCCTCAATACAAAAAAGGTGATTGATGAGAGGAAACATCTTTAGTCATAATGTAGCAAACTGTGAAAATCGTTACCAAGGATGTAAAGTTATATAGCATGAAACAGGCCCTTGGGGAACAATTTGATGACCAAGTTGCCTACCTGAGCTAGTCCCATATTCCCCAAACATTTCTATCCATCTACCTGTGGAAATTATACCCACTTCTACCATTTTCTCTAGCAGCTCATACCATACACCAACCATCCTCTAAGGCAGGGGTTCTCAAACTTGTTCATGCCATAGACCCCCATCATTAACCAAAGGGTTCATGGACCCCAGGTTGGGAAATCCTGGTCTATGGGAAGATTTGTCCCTCGGGTCCTCACTAAATCTTTCACCTCTCACCTTAAACCTATGCCCTCTCGTTTTACACTCTTCTATCCTGGGCAATATGGCCATTTACCTTATTTAGGCCTCTCATGATTTTATCTATCTCTACAAGATATTCCCTCAGCCCTGTATGCTCCAGAGAAAACAGCCTCCCCCTATCAGTCTCTCCTTGTAACTTAAGCAACTCAGTCTCAACAACAGTGAAGGAATATTGAATTTAAGGATCTCAGGGCCGACCTTCCACAATACTGTTGTTATCGCCACAGTTGTTGTTCTTAGTGATCAAGGTTGAGGAATTGACTGGTTCAGCTAAGGCAACTAGCCAAATAACATGTCAAAGACAAAGCAGAGTTTTGGATTTCGAAGGTAAATCAGAGGATATGGAGACAGTACAGGAAAATGATACACAAAGTTATTGAATGATAAGACAAACACAAAAAGAGCTAAGTAGCCTACGCTTACATCTGCTTCTCATGTTGTTATGCTAAAAAGACTGTGCTTTTGATTTCAACGTTCTACACAGCAAGAAAATTCTCACCACCACCAGTCATATTTTATACATCCACTAATCATAAATTCAACTCCAACTGAGAAACAAAATGCTGAGACTTATTCACACTGATACAATCTTAAAAAAGTAATTTGCTGGACTTTCCCCATGAGATCAACAAAGAACTCATAATACATTGCATGAAAGAGTGCATTTCGCTAAATTAGTCATGGAAATAGTCAAAACTGCCTCAATGGCTGATCATAAATCAAGCTGATTCTTGTCACAAAGCTCTGCGTTTCTATTTAAATTGAGAAGTGCTACAATGAGAGGGCCAAAAAAAAAAAAATCATTCTCAGTCAGTAATAGATGAATTATCAGCAAGATCTTTGCTGTCCAGAGATCTTCACTTAAGATTGCCATTGGGATCAGCCTGACAAGAATACAGTAATCTGGAAGATTTCATTCTATACTTAAAACACAATTTGTTTCAATTATGCTGTTAATTATACCAGTGGGATCCCAAAATTGCTCTGCAGTCTGACAGGCTTATATCTAACTGATGTAGAATTAAACTGAGTCATCAAACAATTAATATAGCACCACTTGACCAATATCACAAGTAGTCATGAGGGAATAAACATAGGTGCTGAAAATCTAAAATAAAAACAGAAACTGCTTGAGAAACTTAGCACATTGGGATACATGACAACTGCCTTGCTGGTGACAAAAATACTGCAGAGTTGTGGACGCAGTACAGCACATCACAGAAACCGGCCTCCCCTTTATAGACTGTCTACACTTCACTGTCTCAACAACTAGTATAATCAAAGGGCCACCCAACCCAGATATTCCTTCTGTCCTCCTCCCCAATAAGCAGAAAAATGAGCTGAAAGCATGTACTACCAGTCTCTGCAAGTAAAGGGTTAACATACAAGGAGCGTTTCAAGGCTTTGGGCCTGTACTCACTGGTTTGGAGACTAAGGGGGGCATCTCATTGACAGGCCTGGAGATGATGCTTCCTATAATGGGGGCAGAAAGAGTCTATGACCAGAGGTCACAGCCTCAGAATAGAGGGACATTCATTCAGAACAGAGCTGAGGAGGAATTCTTTAGTAGAGAGTGGCAAATATGTGGAATTCACTACCACAGATGGCTGCTGAGACCAAGTCACTGGGTATATTTAAAGCGGAGGTTCACAGTCAGGGCATCAAAGGTTACAGGGAGAAGGCAGGAGGCAGAAAAGGGGGGGGGGGGGTAGGAGCCACGATGGAATGGCACAGCAGACTCGATGAGCCGAATGGCCTAATTTTGCTGTATGTCTATGGTTAAGGACAACTTCTGTTCCGCTGTCATAAGCTTATTGAGCGGTTTCCTAGATTAATAAGATGTATTCTTGACCTTAGTTTACCTTGCACCTTGTCTACTTGCACTGCACTTTCTCTGTAGCTGTAACACTTTATTCTGCATTGTTATCGTTTTATTTTGTACTACCTCAATGCACTGTTGTAGTGAACTGATCTCCAAGAATAGTATGTGAACCAATACATCTACAGAAAGGGAAACAGAGTTAATGCATCAGGTGAACATGTCAAGATTCAAGAATGTTTAATGTCATTTCCAGTACACAAGTGTAAAGGGAAACAATTTTTTCTACTCTGGATGTGATGCAACTCAAAAAAACATAAGATAAAGAACACAATACTAATAAATACATAGGATAGCTTATATATATAGATTGACTGTATGTCCATAAAGTGATGCTAGGTACATGACAGCTTATACATAAAGTGACTGACAGCATTTCTAGCCCTTATTACCACAGCACATCAAATCTACAGATCCACAAGACTTTTGAGAACAAGCTCTAACTTTTAACGTGGTAAGGAAAGCTTGGTCTATTTCAAAAACAGTTCATACAATTCTGTTATATTAACATTCACCTCGAGTTGGTAGAAAAAAACTCGAAGTAATCATGTTCAGGTAACGGGGCGAGCTGTTCCTCCAACTGTTCTTTTGTCAAACTAGGAGGTAAACGGCGAATCACCACCTAATTGGGAAGGAGAATTATAATCAATTACATGCCCATAACACAGTTTGTTACTGCAACTTATGAAATATCTTTCAATTCTGGAACAGATTACTCAAATCAGATATCCATCATTCCTTTCAATTTACGAGTAACTAGTTCTTTCAATGGCCAAAACGCGGGTGCCTGACAGCATAGCAGTTGGCACCACACTATCACAGCCTGGCGCGTCGGAGTTTGGAGTTCAATTCCAGAGTCTACTGTAAGAGAGTTTGTACATCCTTCCCATATGTGTGTTTCCTCCCACAGTCCAAAGCCGTACCAGTTAGTAGGCTAATCTGTCATTGTAAACTGCCCTGTGATTGGACTAGGGTTAAGTCAGTGGGTTGCCGGGCATGCAGCTTGGTGGGCTGGAAGGGCCTGTTAAAGTGTATCGCTGGAAAAAAAAAACAAACCAAGGATCCCGCAGTCCATATTACAACAGATGATCTGAAGCCCCTGTTCCCCTTCAGGATAATCAGTAGATCACAGGCTACCTGTGGAGAAACAGTTACTAAAGTTACTATTTGGTAGTATAAAATAGTTAACCAATAGTTGCATCATGCTCAGTTAAACATAGCAAAGTCTCTCCTAAAATGATTTTTTAGTTGAAACAGCAAATACTTACAACATTGTGACAGTATTATAGAGCAAATCTAAAGTAGCTGGAGATTCAGCTACAAGTATAGATTAAGCAACACACACAAAATGCTGGCAGAACTCAGCAGGCCAGGCAGCATCTAGGGAAAAGAGTAAACAGTCAATGTTTCAGGCCAAAACTCTTTGCCAGCCCTGCCCGAGGTTTTCAGCCTGAAATCTCAATTGTATTTTTTTCCCCCATAGATGCTGCCTGACATGCTGAGTTCCTCCAGCATTTTCATATGTGTTGCTCAGATTTCCAGCATCTGCAGATTTTCTCATTTGTGGAAGTATAGATTAATTCAGTTTTAGGAGGCTTTTTGCAGGCAAGTATCAGTTATGAGCTCAAAACAATCTTTAGAATTAAATACTTATAACAATGAGGAAACTTGCTCATTCGTGATGTGCCGCGTTGTATGACATGGGCGACCGTTGTCTTTCCGCGACCGTGATTGCTCTTGGCAAATTTTTCTGCCTTCTTCTGGGCAGTGTCCTTACAAAACAGGTGACCAACCCCAGCCCAGCCTGGTGTCAATGATCACATGAACAGGACTTGAGACATGCACCTCCTGCTCCCACGGCTTCACGTGACCCTGATCAAGGGGCTAAGCAGGTGCTGCACCTTGCACAAGGGTGGCCTGTGTGTGAGCGGAGGGAAGGAGCACCTTACACCTCTTTCGGTAGAGACGTATCCCCACTCTGCCACCCATATTCAGGAAATTCAGGCCTCTGGGAAGAAATTATACAATAACAGCTCTACAGCTTTCGTTTTGACAACATGGGCTTAATTTACAAAGGTCAACATGTGATTGAAATACTGAGAGATAAATACAGAGCAGCAACACAGGACATTTCCATTATAATATGTGGGATAAATGCCTGCCACACCCGTGGTACAAATCAGTGTTACTGTGGGCAATAAATGGCTGTGGATGCCTAGTGATCGGTGCTTGACCCCCAGCTTTTCACAACATACGTCAATGATTTTTGTTTAAAAATGACACAAAGGTGGGATATAGGCAGAGAAAGCAACTCTGGTGGGATATAGGCAGAGGGAACAACTCTGGCGGACAGGCAAATGCATGTCAGAAGTCTGTCAAAACATGAAGGATATCTATTCTCCTAAAAAGATGCAAGTATTAATAGTTTGGGAACAGAAAAAGTGTAATGAGACCAGGGCATCCATTCATATGCAGCAAGCAATTGGGAAGGCAAATAGATATTGAACTTCATTGTAAGATTTGGGATGGGGGAGGAGAGAGGGCTGCTTTGCTGAGATGCCCTCTGGAGTCTCTGTTCCTTTCTAGGATAAAAAGATATACTACATTGATCCCTCCAATGCAAAAATAACATATATTGAGAAAACTGGGTAAGTTAATTGGATAAGTTAGGCGTACATTCACTGTAGCATAGAATATAAATCTCTATAAACGTATAAAGCTCTAATTGGAGTAGATACAGGGAGAGTACTCCTAATGCCAGGAGAGTCCAGAGAAGGGATCAAAACTTCAGAATACAGAGTATGCCAACAGAACCAAGATTAGGAGAATTGTCTTCATTCAGAGGTAGGCAAATCTCTAGAATTCAGTACCACTGAAAGCAGTGGAGTCCGAGTCGTTAGATATAATCTAGATGGAGATAAATACATTTCTCAAACATATGCAAAAATAAGGAATACAGGCAGAAAGCAGAAGAATACTGAAGTAGATGATTAAGCATCATTATCGTGTTGTATACGAAGGCCTAAACAACTGAAGAGCCTTCTCCTACCCCTATTTTCTGCTCAGCCGCAGCACGGATTGTGCGTAGAGACAGTGGCTGTGAAAGAGGTGTGTGTTTAAACACCCACCCACAACAGACAGGAGTGTGTCTGCAATCAGACACCTAGCCAGACCACACACAACAGCGTACTGAACACTGAAATCCAGCACAGTGTGAAAAAGTACCCAGTCATATCACGGGCAGCGCGCTGTGACTGTGTGTCAGCAAACACCGAGCCACTGAGAGGACTTTGCAGCCTAATCCCAACTATGTCCCATTGAGGCCCACTGTTGCACAAACCTTAGTCAGCGCCTCTTTCTTCTCCTTCTTCTCAACTCTCTCCACCCGCTCTTCATATTTAACCTCCGTTTTCTTGTCCCTCGGCTTGGTATTCTCTTTATCCTCTTTCATCACGATGAACGCCACCTCACGCAGGCCTCGACCCCGAATTCAACTTAACTCAACTGGGGCCCCGGCTCGCCGTCACGTCACTCACCGCAACCTCCTTTTCTGATTGGCGGGTATGAGGACGGGAGGCGGGAATAGTCTCGGCAAATTGCCGCGAGATTTGAACTGGGGCGTCTATGGGCTGCCCTGCTGGTTAGTGAGAGAGGTTTGTGTTTGCCATACGCACGTTAGAAGTTAGGGGAAAAAGCACCAGTTTGTAAGGAAACGCGCATACAGCAAACGTCAGTTTGGATTAAATAATCTCATCGAAAGCCCGTCGCAAAGTCTCATCAATGCGCATGCTCATTATTTTTAGCGAGGGGGAAATGTCCTTGGTACGCATGCGCAATACTCCTCACAAGGAACCAATTCTGCGCATGCTCGTCCGGTTCTCCTCGAAGCGCATGATTCCGCCTTCTGCGCATGCTCAGTGTGTGTAGAGGTCGGAGGCGCTGGAGGTCGGTGGTTGCTGTCGGCAGGGATGTGGTACGAAATCCTTCCTGGCCTCGGCCTCATGGCTGTTTGCTTGACTATTCCTGGCCTCTCCACCATCTATATTCACAGGTTTACCAACGGTGGCAAGGTAATCGTTACTGCAAGACGGTGTCAACTTATTAGGGATAAAGATAACGTTTAAAGATAACATTTAAATAGTACCGCGGGGCACCCTATAGCTTTTAACCTACGGTCACTGTTCCGGCATTTATAACTCCTTTAATTTATTTAACATTAATTGCCTATATCCAACCGGCCTTGTGAAGATACTTAGAGGGTCGCTGTACAGGGAGGTGTATGCAGATGGTGATTTGGGTAGTGGGTTTCAAAGTTCCAAGTAAATTTATTATCAAAGTACATACTGTATATGTCACCATATGTAACCATGCGATACGTTTTCTTGAGGGTGTACTTAGAAAATCCAAGAAACATAATAGAATAAATGAAAGCCGCTCTTAACATAACGGGCAAACAATGTGCAAAAAGACAACATGATGTGCAACTGCCGAGGAAGTAATGAATAAACACTAAATATTGAGAACGTGGGGTGAAGGGTCTTTGAAAGTGAGTCCATAGGTTGTGGGACCAGTTCAGTGTTAGGGCGAGTGGAATTGAATGAAGTTAACCCTACTGATTCAAGAGCCTAATAGTTGAGGGATAATAACTGTTCCTGAACCTGGTGGTGTAGGTCCTGAGGCCCCTGTACCTTATTCCTGATGGCAGCAGTGAGAAGAGAGCTGTTGGTGGGGTCCTTGATGATGGACGCTGCTTTCCTGTGACAGTACTCCATGTAGATGTGCTCAGTGGTAGGGAGGCCTTTACACAATGGATTGGGCTCCACTTTTTGGAGAAATTCCATTCAAGGGCATTGGAGTTTCCATACCAGGGTGTGATGTAACCAGTTAATGGAGCTCTCCACCTCACATCTATAGAAGTTTGTAACAACACACTCAAAATGCTGGAGGAACTTAGCAGGCCAGGCAGCATCTGGAAAAGAGTAAACGGTCAACGTTTCAGGCTGAGACCCTTCATATAGATGTTTGTCAAAAGATATCATGCCGAGTCTTTGCAGACTTCTGAGGAAGTAGAGATGCTGCTGTGCTTTCTTCATAATTGCACTTGTGTGCTGGGCACAGGACAGGTCCTCTGAAACGATAACACTGACAAATTTTAGATTGCTGACTCAATGTCAATAAGACCAAAAAACTGGTTGTAGATTTCAGGCAAGGGAAACCAAAGGTCCATGAGTGAGTAATCATTAGAGGTGGAGAGGGTCAGCAACTTCAAATTCCTGGGTGTCACTATCTTTGAGGACCTGTCATATAAATATAATTGTGAAGAAAACATGATAGTGCCTCTGCTTATTTGGGAGTCTGGAGATTTGGCATGTCATCAAATTCCTGTAGATGTGTGGTGGAAAGTGTGCTGACTGGCTGCATTACAGCCTGGTATGGGAACACCAATGCCTTTGAGCAGAAAATCCCTCAAAAGCTAGTGGATTCAGCCCAATACATCACGGGTAAAACCCTCCCAACCATTAAACATGTCTACACGAAACGTTGCCATAGGAAAGCAGCACCTATTATCAAAGATCCTCACCAACCAGGCCATGTTCTTTTCTCCTGCTGCTAAGGTAGAAGGTACAGGTGCCTCAGGACTCGCACCACCAGGTTCAAGAACTGTTACTACCCCTCAGCCATCAGGCACTCGAATAAAATACACTCATTTAAGGACTCTTTTTATCAGCCAGATTTTCAATCTCTTTCCTGTATGCTGATTTACCACCACCTTCGATTCGGCCTCTGACAGCGGTATTGTTAGCAAACTTAAATCGCAGAGTTTGGACACAATAACAAGTAATGATGTTGGGGACTGGGAGTGGAATCTGCAGGTGATGGTGCCCTTGAACTTCGTGGGTGGAGAGGTCATGGGGTTAGCCTGCAGTACATTTTGCTGATGGTGTACGCTGCAGCTACTGTGTGTTGGTGGTAGATGGTGTTTTTGAATGGTTGATGTCGTCCAATCAAATAGCGATAGTGCAGATAATCCTGAGTTTTTTGAAAGTTGTTGGTGCTACACTAGCTCCGTTAGTTCGCTAGAGGCCATCCTTCGTTTTCAGAGTACCCAGTATGCTCTTAAAGCTATTCTTTCTCACGGACCCATTAGCTTCCTTCTGATTCTATTCCCTCCCTCCCCCCACCAATATTAGGAGTAACTTAGAATCCTGTTATAGTATACCTGGTCAATTTGTCATGCTGTCTGGAGGATGCTAGTGTTGTATCTGGACTGGAATTTCTCACTGGAACAGCTAGTTCTGGAGCTTGCGTCCTCGGTGCTTATTGCCTGTTATGCTGCTGGCGGTTAGGGCAGCAATGAAGGTCCTCCATCTCTGGTTGTGCTCAGGATTTCCTTCATCATGTCCAAGAGCACCACAAGCTTGTCGGTGGTTTGGAGGTTCGCATGCCTCAATGACCCAGTGAGCCACGTTGGCTGGAGTCAGGGCCTTATCCTTTGGCTTTGGTCGGGTTGCCCATGCCAAGCAGTTCAGAGGGTAGAGGGCAGTCTCAGTGATTCACCGGTCCTCCAGGTTCAGGGCTAACAAAACTGTTACGAAAACAGCAATGAAGAATCCTCAGTGCTACAGCTGGGATATTATCTGACTCTATAATACTTCTCTGTTGATGGATTGAAGTTATTTGTTGCACATTTCTTTGATGTAGCTATCCTAAAAAGTACAAGGAAAAGACCGTCAAGAATGAACATCTCAGAGATGGTGTATTTGTTAAAGCGTGTCATTACTGACATGAAAGTACAAAAATATTCAAAGTTGTACCATTAAAGCAAAGAGAAATTAATAAAATAGAAAGAATAAAAGGATCAAAAAATAATGACTTGAATTTGGAAAGGGCCAGGTTAAACCAGTCTAATCAGACTATGTGTATTTCATACATTGTATTTAGGGGCTAGTCAGGATAAAACTGCAGTGGGCAATGGAGTGACAGGTCACAAAGCACACTGATGGATGCAGAGACTGTATCTTATCTGGCCATCCATCTATCCCATATTAGTTTTCTGAAAGAGTCATCAGCTGGGCTCAATCCCCTGCCTTGAAGTTGACATTAGTTTTCCTTTCTTAAATATGGCAAGATACTTTATTCATCCTTTGCATTTGAACATTCGAAACATCTGTTAGAATTTTAATGGGTGATCTTAAAAATCTCCCCTCTCACTCTCAACTTGTCAGCTTAACCTTGTTTTTCTTGATAAAGTATTTCAAGACTCACTACCTTTATCAAACCTCTTCTTTACCTCCTGTCTGGAGAAGGTGGTCAAAATGGAGGTGTTCTTTATGCAGAATCTAAAGAGAATTACATAAATATTCAAGGAAAATGGTAGTACAAAGTAATTTATTTATTTAACAGATGCTGCTGTATAACTCAGCTCTTTCAGCCGAATATACTTAAAGTTTAAAGTTTACTTTGAATTTTGAGCTTTAATTACTTTCTGCTGACAGAGCTGAGTTCTTCTACATTGGCATCTGTTACACTTAAACAGTTAAACTAGCATGACATTGAAACTTAGTTTACATTAGTTCCATACGTAATGGACTTATTCCTTTCTTCTCTGTGGAACGATTTAAATTTTTAAAGATTAGCTTTATTTGTCATATGTACGTAAGACTTAGGAGCAGAATTAGGCCATTTGGCCCATTGTGTCTGCTCTGCCATTGAATCATTTTTCCCCTCCTCAGCCCCACTCTGTAGCCTTCTCCCCATAAACTTTGATACCGTGTCTCATCAAAAACCTATCAATTTTGCATTAAGTGCACCCAAAGACCTGCCTGTGGTAATAAATTCCACAAATTTACCACACATAGGGACATTGAAACACAGCAAAATGCATCGTTGCATCAAAGTGTAAAATAGTCTGAGGGTTGTGCTGAAGCTGTCGCTGTGCTTCTGGCACCAGCATGGTGTCCCACAGCACACTAACCCTAACCAAACATCTTTTGAAATGTGGGAGGAAAACTGCGCCATCACAGAGGGACGTGTCCTTGCAGACAGGTGAGAGTTAAACCAGTGGTAAGAGGCACTGTAAAGTGCAGTCCCTATGCTAAAAGATTTTAAGCATAATATTTCCTTAGATTAACTGGGATTGAGAATGTCCTACATGGCTAGTCTTGGATTGAATCCTTACAGTGAGTAGTATGTGAAATGCAATCTCTATCTTCAAAAATAAAATTTGAGATTTAAGTCACATGACCCCTTAAGCTTTATATTCAGAATTGCCATGGTTGACTTCTCTAACTCTCTTTCATGCACTTCCCTGCTTAATCCCCAATACTTTGCTGAAAAACTGCAGGTCTTCATTTTGATTATACACAGTGCTCTTTGATGGGAAAATTACTTCTTGTTTAAGTTCTAATTGGCTGGTCCCTTACTGGATCCCCATCCTCTCCATTCCCCTCTTAACCCCTCCCTCCCCCCAAAACAGTAAAGTTCCTTTATTTCAATTGCTGTACATAATTTTGTTCAATGAATTCAAGATTGTCTAATGTCATTTCCCATGCACAAGTGTAAAGGAGAACAAAATGGCTGCTGCTCTGGATCCCATGCAGCACAAAATAAACACAAAAGGTAAAGAACACAATAATAAAAACACAATAAATATAAATACGTAAGATGACTAACAGGAAATAATAAAGTAGTGGCGGAGTTAGTGGGTGGAGGTGTTAATCAGCCTTACAGCTTGAGGAAGGTAACTGTTTTTGAGTCTGGTGGTCCTGGCATGGATGCTATGTAGCCTCCTCCCTGATGGGAGTGGGATGAACAGTCCATTAGCAGGGTGGGTGGGATCCTTTTCCTGTATCGTTCTGTTTTTATGTCCTTAAAGGTGTGTGGGTGGTGCTGATGATGTGTTCGGCAGTTTTGACTACCCATTATAGAGTCTTGCTGTCTACCGCGGTGGAGCTTCCGTTGCAAGCAGTGATGTAGCTTGTCAGGATGTTCTCTGATACACGTCTATAGGATGATGTGAGTATGGCTGTGCAAAGTCCAGCTCCCTTCAGCCTCCTCAGAAAGTAGAGGTGTTGGTGACCTTTCTTGACTGTGTAGGATATGTTCTGGGACCATGAGAGGTTGTGTTTGATGTGCACTCCCAGGAGTTTGAATATGCTTGCAGTTTCCACTGATGTGCAGCATTCTGATCTAATTGGGGAGTACGTGAATTTTTTGCAATCTCAGTGGAAGAACGTGTTGTGAAAGTTCAAGTCCTGATGACTAAAAAGTCACTAGTTGTTACCTTAAAATCAAATTGCAATATAGCATACAATGACAATTAATGACCTTTTAATCAAAATCTAATTCTATTAACATTTCAATGATTTTTTTATGCTCAGGAAAAAAGAACTGCTCGGTTACCATATCAATGGATTCTGTTAGAAAGGGACAGAAGAGTGTCTGGTGGCAAGGTCCATTTCAACTCAAAGGTAAATTCTTGAGGAATATGAATGCTGAAATGCATTGACCTCAAAGTGAATCCACTTAAAAGTTCATCTTACAATGCAGGTTATAAAAGTGGCAAATTATATGTATGGTAGATCTAAACAATAATATATTACTTTGATTTTGTTTATGTAAAATAAATGTCCTAATTAATTCTTCTGTTTTAACAGGGATTAGAAAACATTGACTGATGGGGTCTTCATCTTGAACACCATACTCGTGAATCTGGAGGAGAAGCATTATTGAAGTGTTAACTTTAATCTTTGTTTCATAATGTAAACTAAATATTTTACCATAAAATGGAAGGTATAAACATGAACTGGATATGTAGTTTGAGTTTTCTATTGCAGATAGCTTTGGGAAGTGTAGAAAGTAGCAAGTGTGGAGATGAAAATGAGTGAGTTAGAACATTGAAAATGTTGCTATGGGGTATTGATCTATTTTAAATGTTTCTCCATTTTTGTCAGTTTGAACTTGCTTTTCAAAGTACATTTGTTATCAATGTGCCATATACAACTTTGAGATTCGTCTTCTTGCAAGCAACCAAAAACAAAGGAACATACTAGAGTCCACAAAAAATTCCATATAACAAAGATCATCAAACAACCAATGTGTAAGAAAAGAACAAGTTGTGCAAACTATTTTTTTAAAGTAAACAAATAGCCAGACATGAACCGCAGAGTCCTGGAAAGTGAGTCCATAACCACAGAGCCAGTTCACTGCTGCTGCGGGTCCAGGAGCCCACTTGCTGCTGGCCACAGCTGCAAAGTCAGCCCAGCACTGAGGCAAGTAAAGCCTCACAGAGTAGTGAGCTGTTCACCAGTTTGTTCTTTGCCCTTGCCCTCGATGCTTTAACCTTTTTAATCTGGCTCGGTGCTTCAATCAACTAAACATTGGCTTGTTTTTTGCTCTCGGCCTGGGCCTTGCCACTTCACTCCAGTCCCAAGTCCACCCAGTAATGACCATTGTGGCCATAGCTGCATTCTCAAGAGTACAGTTCGCCGCATCCTTCAGGACACCACAAAAAACTACAGTTTATACAGATGGTTCACAAGCATACCAAAGGTTTCTACATAGTTGCAGTTTGAATTCTTCATTTGAAACACTGAAAAGTTGCAAATTCTATTGGCATATCATGAAGAGAAAAATTAAGCTTAATTAGAGTTGAGGCAAAATAGTGAACTCTTGAGTAACAAACACAACATACTGGAGGAATTCAGCAGGTCAGACAGTATCAAAGAAATAGAAGAGTTGATGTTTCAAGCTGAGACCCATCAGGACTGATGGTGAACTCTTGTATAATTATGTAGTAGAGAAATTACAGAAAACAACTTAAAATCATATTTTATATTTCTATATCTATCACACTGGCAAAGTAAAATGATCATGGTTTAATAGAATTATGGAAATTGTTGAAAATATCTATATTGATGTCTTCAGAATGTAAAAAAAGCTCTGTTGAAGACATTGCAGACGAAATTCTGCATGGATGCTTGTTTTGAACCTGATAAAGCAGTCATCGTCATCATTGTGTGCCGTGTTGTTTGACATGGGTGATCATAGTTTTCATGACCATGATTGTTTTTGGCAAACTTTTCTCAGAAGTGGTTTGCCATTGCCTTCTGGGTATTGTCCCTCTCATTATCCTCAGGGATTGTCTGCTTGGCGTCAGTGGTTGCATAACCAGGACTTGTGATATGCTCCCATGGCTGTACGTGACCCTGATCAGGGGTCTAAGTAGATGCTACACCTTGTCCAAGGGTGACCTGTAGGTTAGCGGAGGGAAGGAGCACTTTACACCTCCTTTGGTAGAGATGTATCTCCACCCCGCCACCTAGATATAGAAGTAAAATGTTAAAATCAGTGTGTCTATCATACTGATATCCATATATTCTGGAGGAAACGGTAAAAGCAAGTGACCCTTTGAAAATGGATGGAGGGAACTTCATAATACAGTTCAAAGTTCAATGTAAATTTATTATCAAAGTACATATATGCCACCGTATACAATCCTCAGATTCACTTTCCTGCAGGCATACTCAGCAAATCTATAGAATAGTGACTATAATAGGATCAATGAAAGCTCAACTAGAGTGTAGAAGACAACAAACTGCAAATGCAAATCTATATTAATGGTAATAGATAATGAGAACATTGGATAACAACATAGAGTCCTTACAGTGTGATCATTGGTTGTGGGAACACCTTGACATATGAGTGTAGTTATCCCCTCTCGTTCAAGAGCCTGACGGTTGAGGGGTAGTAACTGTTCTTGAAGTTGGTGGTGTGAGTCCTGAAGTTCTTGTACCTTCTACCAAACAGCAGCAGGTTGAGATGATGCTTATTATTGCATCTTAGTACAGGATTCAAGTACAGCATTTCCACTCCACAAGCTCTAGTTTTTAAGAACGAAGCGGAAAGCTGGAAGTGCCGCTTAAAATCAGGTGCAAGATTTTTCCAGTGTTATACTTGTACAGCTAAAAGCTAGATGTCTTCTGTCCTTTGATCTTGTGTTTTTTTCCCACTTCTACATGCCCAGAGAGAAATGAGCTGGACAGAATTGGTTGGGTTACCAATGAGCGACCCAGGCATGCATCTTTTATTTAGATCAGAATTAAGCCATTTTATGCATTAAGCTTGCTTTGCTGTTTGACCATTAGACAGAGGAGCAGAATCAGGCCGTTTGGCCCATCAAGTCTGCTCCACCGTTCAATCTTAGCTGATTTATTTTTGCTTTCCACCCCATTCTCCTGCCTTCTCCTCATAACCTTTGATGCCCTTACTAATCAAGAACCTATTAACCTCCACAAATACATCTAATGACTTGACCTCCACAGCCATCTGTGGCAATGAATTCCACAGATAATGATGGCGTCAGCTTAGCTTGTCCTGGGCCTCAGAGTAATGCACTCGTTGACTGTAGGTGCATTTTAACTGTGATTCCTACATCCAACTGCAAGTGTGGATTTTTAAGAAGATCAAGCATGCCAAAGATAAGTGATTAATTTTAGCCCAGGTTACACAGGAAAATGGTTAAAGCACAATGTGCAGAGTCTTAAGCCAGCACAGCTTGATGGTTTGAGGAAAGTACACTAGTAAAATGCACATGAAATGAAAAAAGAACATACAGGTCAAGCCAGGAAGGGATTTTTAAAAACATTTTAATAAACTTCTTAAACTTAATCACTTTTCAGACAACTCACAGATCTGAAGTAACCTGTTAAGGGCACTTGTGCTCATGAATCCTCAGGTTGCATTTATCTGCTTGCTGTATATTATTATTAAATGTTGGGTCCAGCGATTAGGGAGGAACTAGAACAGTGCAGTGATGATGCTAATTACATAGGTGAACACCACCCCACAGCACAATTTCCAGAGCTGGAGAAGACAATAGACAATAGGTGCAGGAGTAGGCCATACAGCCCTTTGAGCCAGCACCACCATTCACTGTGATAATGGCTGATCATCCACAATCAATATCCTTTTCCTGCCTTCTCCCCATATCCCTTCACTCCACTATCTTTAAGAGTTCTATCTAACTCTTTTTTGAAAGAATCCTGAGAATTGGCCTCCACTGCCTTCTGAGGCAGAGCATTCCACAGAACCACAA
Organism: Mobula birostris; assembly: GCF_030028105.1. Classification (NCBI taxonomy): domain Eukaryota; kingdom Metazoa; phylum Chordata; class Chondrichthyes; order Myliobatiformes; family Myliobatidae; genus Mobula; species Mobula birostris. Next base: position 130,299,702 of record NC_092379.1, on the reverse strand, counting down.
CCCTCTGAGTGAAAAAGTTTTTCCTCAACTCTGTTCTAAATGGTCTACCCCTTATTCTTAAGCTGTGGCCTTTCGTTCTGGACTCCCCCAACATCGGGAACATGTTTCCTGCCTCTAGTGTGTCCAATCCCTTAATAATCTTATATATTTCAATTAGATCCCCTCTCATCCTTCTAAATTCCAGTGTATACAACCCCAGTCACTCCAATCTTTCAACATATGACAGTCCCGCCATCCTGGGAATTAACCTCGTGAGCCTACACTGCACTCCCTCAATAGCTAGAATGTCCTTCCTCAAATTTGGAGGCCAAAACTGTACACAATATTCCAAGAATGATATAATAATTAATTTTTCATACATTAAGTTGATTAGAAAATATCTTGTGTCCATTAATGGATAATATACCTGCCATGATGAAATGGAATATCATGATTGATGTATAATGAAATGGTCTAATGGACTAATTCTGCTCATGTCTTATGAATCATCAGGTATATACTTTGTGCAATTCAGGAAGTGTTCATTAGTGAGCAGATAGTTGAAAGGAATGGAGAACATTCAAGGAACACCATCCTCAATTGTCTCTGCTGTCTTGTTTTGTCAAATGTAGTTTAATTTTTTTAACTCTTAAATCAAAATTGAATAGCTTAAGACTTTATTCCCTGTAACGTAGGAGAATAAAGGGAGCTCTTATGGAGGTATACAAAATTATGAAGAGTGTACGGTAGATAAGGTAAATACAAGCAGGCCCGAGGTTAGGTGAGACTAGAACTAGAGGGTCATGGGTTAAGGGTGAGAAGTGAAATGTTTAAGGGAAACCTCTTCACTCAGGGTAGCTGGCTGGTAGTGAAGGCTCCCGAGTTCGAACCCAGCTGGCTCCCCAGGAACACTTTCCATCCGTGCTGGGTTGAGCGTTGAGCTAGCAACTCGACCTCGTAAAAAAGAAATTGCCTGCTACAGAAACATCAACAGCAAAATGTTGATGGCCTATGCGCTCTCGTGAGCTTAAAAGGCAATTTCCTTCCTTTTCTTCACTCAAGGTGGTGAGTGTGGAATGAGCTGCCGGTAGAAGTGGTGGATGTGGGTTTGATTGCAATACTTGAGAAGCTTGGACAGGTATGAGAGGGATATGAAGGGCTGTGGTCCGGGTAAGGGTGAGGTTTAGTAAGGTGAGGTCACTAATGATACATGTGCTCTATATTCATCTCCTAGGAAACCACAGTTGACCAGCAATGAGTCAGTCACATCGCGCTAACTCTCCCAGAGGCATCAGGGAAGAAGAGTTTTTGCCTCAACCATAATGCTTTATTTTGTCAGAGAATCTAATGCTATAGTGTTTGAACTTATTAGGATCAAACATTGCAGAAGGATTAAAGAGATGCTGCCATCCGTGAGCACCAATATAAATCCCCATTCTTTTGCAGAAGGAGGAAGATGATTGGTAGGTAAATAGGCATGCAAAAGGCAGTGGTGTACAGTAAGATCAGGAGTTATAGTATTTCTGCTGACACCATGTATATAATCAGTTATACAACACTAAACCTAAAGGTACTGCCAAATTTTGACCAACTTTCAAGGAAGGTACCATAATGCAATAACAGCAAAAAACATGAGCATGTTATTGATCATGTTTTAAATTTATTATTCTGAAAGGTTATATCATAAAACTTTACCAATTTGTCACCTTCGTCTTAACTTTTTTCCATATGCAGTATATTGCCTCCTGTTTGATTTTATATAGTTTCACCTCTGTCAAGTCTCTATTGGTTAACAGATGCCATTGTGTCTAATTGGTGGTATTATAAAGCACATGGTTCCTTTCGTTTGATTGGGAATCAAAGAAAAACTATTTCCATTCTCTATCTGATTTGAAACGGTTGCAACGTACACACAGTGCCCATGTTATTAGGTTCTTCCTAATAAAGAGGCCACTAAGTTAATGTTCACAGTCTTCTGCTGCTGTAGCCCATCCACTTCAAGGTTCAATGTGTTGTGCATTCAGAGATGCTTTTCTGCATACCACTGTTAAACGCATGGTTATTTGACTTACTGTTGTCTTCCTGTCAGTTTGAACCAGTCTGGTCATTCTCCTTTAATCTCTCTCAACAACAAGCTGGGTTTTTTTTGCATACAGAACTGCCGCTCACTGGATGTTTTTATTTGTTTTTCACACCATTCTTTGTACACTGTAGAGACTGTTGTGCATGATCAGTACTTTCAAAAATACACAAACCACCCTGTCTGGCACCAACAATCATTCCGCAGTCAAAGGCACTTAGATCACATTTCTTCCCATTTCTGATGTTTGGTCTGAACAACCACCGAACCTCTTGACCATGTCTGCATGCTTTTATGCATTGAGTTCCTGCCACATGATTGGTTAATCAGATGTTTGCATTATTGAGCAGGTGTACCTAATAAAGTGGCCACTGATTGTCTATTTATTACCAGACTTATTACCAACAGTGATAGATTTCCAGAAGAGTGATTTTCCATTTAGATTTTTAAATCTATTATCACATAATAGTATATACACAATCTTAACAGCAGTGGAACAGGCTGACGCAGGAGGACCCATGCAACCAAGGTGGAATTGTTCTGGGGAGATGTGTCTAAGTGGGTAACAGTAGTTAGTGGGTTTCTAAAACACTGAAATAAAAAAATAATAGAATAAATTCATGATTGACAAAATTTGTATTAGAAAAGAACAATTTTGACCTTGCTGTTTTGGACTTAATGCTGAGACTTTATAAGACACTAGTCAGGCCACACTTGGAGTATTGTTAACAGTTTTGGGTCCCATATCTCAGGAAGGATGTGTTGTCATTGGAGAGAGTCCAGAGGAGGTTCACGAGGATGATTCTGGGAATGAAGTGGTTAACATATGAGAAGTGTTTGGCAGCTTTGGGCCTGTACTCACTGGAATTTAGAAGAATGCATGGGGATCTCATTGAAACCTACTGGATGTCGAAAGGACTACACAGGGTGGATGTAGAGAGGATGTTTCCTATGGTGGGGGTATCCAGAACTAGAGGGCACAGCCTCAAAATTGAGGGGTGTCCCTTTAGAACAGAGGTAAGGAGGAATTTTTTTAAGCTAGGGAGTAGTAAATCTATGGCTTGCTCTGCCACGGGCTGTGGGGGAGGCCAAGTCCGTGGGAATGCTTAAGGTGGAATTTGATCATTTCCTGATCAGTCAGAGCATCAAAGGATAGGGTGAGAAGGCATGTGTCTGGGGTTGAGTGGGATGCAGGATCAGCCATGATGGAATGGCGGAGCAGACTCAATAGGCTGAATGGCCTCATTCTGCTCCTTTGTCTTATGGTCTTATTCCAAAGCATACGTGTTAGTAGGTCAGTTGGTCGTAGGAGTGTAATTGGGTAGTGTGGGCTGTTTGAGCTGGAAGGACCTGTAACCATACTGCACCTTGGAATAAAATAAGATTACAACCAGGCTATCGTGTTAGTACAGCTGTCCAGTTCATTGAGGCAAGCTATAGAAACAAGACATCATAGACATTTTGCAGGTAATAAATGGATGGGTATAAAAATCTGTGTTTAAAGCAGGGGTTCCCAACCTTTTTATGTCAATTCTATGAAGTAAGGGGTCTGTGGACCCCAAGTTTGGAACCCCTGCTTTTAAGCTATATTTCCATATTTTCTCTCTACTGAAAAAAGCAATTGCATCTCTGCGCTATTTGTGCTGTCTATGGCTCAGTTAATAGTAGATGATTGCTGATTCTAGTCTGAGGAGTTGAATACTAAAAGCTGCCGCCATGTGGTACAAGGGGATGCTGGACTGTTGGTTGTGGCGAAATCGAGAGAAGTAATGTTCAGAGCGGTGCATTGAAATTAGTTCATTATTATCGGTGAAAAGATTGTCTGGCATACGGTTCATTCAGATCAAATCATTACACAGTGTGTCGATGTGGAACAAGATAAAACAATAAGAAAATGCAGAATAAACTGCAACTGCTACAGAGAATGTGCAGATCAGATAAACAAAAAATTGCCAGATCATAATGAGGTAGATTGTGTGATTGAAAGCCCATCTTATACTAGGGAACCATTTAACAATGGCGTAGAAGTTCTCCTTGAGCCTGGTGGCAGATGCTTTCAGCCTTCAGCATCTTCTTCCCGATGGGAGGAGAGAGAGTATCTGGGGTGGGCGGGGTTTGCTAATCCAATGGTTTGCATTTTCCGGGATTGTGTTGACATTCTTGGACCTGTGCTCATCCAGAGAAGTGGAAAGTAACATCACTAGCTCTAAATTTGAGAACTTCCTACCAACAACACTGTGGTGGTAGCTCACCAGCAGCATTAAAGCAGTTAAGATGGTGGCCCACCAGCACCCTCTCGAGGATGACTGGGGATGGACAATCAATGGTGGCCTTGTCACTCCTGCTCGTGTCCTAAACAGTGAGTGAATAGGTCAAGACTGCCACCACCACCCAGTGCGATCCACAAACGTACGGTAACCGAACATTCTAACCTTGTGCTTTGGCCAAGCTCATTTCATCTCAATTCTGCAGCAAGCAGGCAGCTGGTCTAATGCATAAATATGGCTCACTCGTTTGTTCTTATACTCTGTGAGAAAGCTCAATATATTCCATTGAATGATGTACTTGTCCCTGTTCATTAGACTTACAATAGAGGCATATTACATTTCTCTTAGCAGAAAATCAGGAATATGTTATTGCAGCAACTTTTACTGGAGGCAGTAACTCCTCCATTAAGCAGAAACATACCTTGTACTGGTTTTCCAGGTTGATGGCATACAGATAAGCGTTGGACTGTGGCACAACTCCAGCGTGTTTGGGCACTGATAAGGGGACGTCATTCGGGAAGCCTCTGCTCAGGCTGGGAAATGCCACAATGAGAAACTTTCTGCAGACCATTTCTGATACTTTATGCCTGATGCTTCCATGAACAAGACTGCAAACCTTTTGTGAAACCTGTTGGATTGTTTTGCTATTAGATTCCTGCAACAGTATTTTGCTGACTCATTCATGGTTAAAAAAAATTCTTTAAGCTTTCATCTCCTTTCTAAGCCCAGTTACAATTATTCTCAGTGAGGTATAAAAACTTCCCCTGGGTTTATGTCGTTGGCTTTCTTTTCAAAGATTCGAAGTACTCTCATCATCAAACTATGTATGTGGTATTAAACCCTGACATTCATCTTCCCCAGACAGCCACAAAACAAAATTTGAACATGGGACCTGATTAAGGTAAAACATCAACCCCTACCCAACCTGCACGCAAATGGCAACAGAAAGACAAGCAAAAAGCAGAATATAAAACACAAAAACAAAAGGAGTCCAGACGTATTCAGTTCAGCTCAGTGTTCTTTATCTGCAGCTATCCTGATTCAAAATCACCCAAACTAGCAACAAAAAAGGAGTGTCCAGTAAAACATCATAATAGGAACTACAGAGTCCATCCATAAACCACGTCAAATAAACCTTGCCCAAGACCCAGGACTCCGGCATCATTCTATGTCAACATCGAGGGAGAGAGAGACCATTCGAACATGGACTTTTCCCTCAGGAGCAGTGAGCGAGAGGGAGAGAGAGAGACCATTCGAACACGGACTTCTGCCCCAGGAGCAGTGAGAGAGAGAGGGACAGAGACCATTCAAACAGGGACTTTTCCCCCAGGAACAGTGAACGAGAGGGAGAGAGAGACCATTCAAACACGGACTTTTCCCGGCAGCAGCAAGCAAGAGACTGGTAGACAGCGCTGAACACCCACTTGCCTTCTGCACTTGCCTTGATAATTTTAATCTTCCTCAATGTTTTAAATCAGTGAGAAATGGAGTCGGTCATGGGCTTGCACCTGTGGGCTTCTTAGCTTCGAGGCCACACGTTTCACTTGAAGCATCACGGAACACCCCCAGAGACAGCAAAGCAGAAATCACACAGAACACCCACCACCAAAATGTAATCACAGGCTCCAACAGTAAAATGTAATTACAGGCTCCAACGGGAGCAGAACCACATTTGAAAGATTCAAAGCACATTTATTATCGAAGTATAAATCATACACATTATCGAAGTATAAATCATACACATTGAAATTTGTCTCCTTACCAGCAGCTACAAAGCAATAAACTTGAATAACCCAATTTCAAAAAAATATAACCACTGCACAGAGAAAGAGGGGAAACACACACACACACACACACACACATCATGCAAACACCAGAAGCAAGCCAAGAGCATTCTGAACCAGATTGTGTCCCACATCTGCTCCCGGAGCAGTCGCCAGTCCATCACACCAGAGGGGCAGCTGGATGAGTTCACAGTCTCAACGCAGTGGAGAAAGGAACGAACATTCGTGGGAGAGTGAACGATATCAGCCCAACTCTTGCCTCTGTTCCCAACATTCGGGCTTCCAGTCTAACCGGGCTGACATTTAAATTGTCCATGCACTAGACAGTGCCACGTTCTAGGACCCAGATCCCATCTCCCCAATATGCTTGGGCCGCCCAGCCTGAAGCTGCTTTTGATCTCACCAAATCGGCTTGGAGCTTGGAGTGATCCAACCTTGCGCCCAGGCTGAGTGGATGGACATTGAATCTCTTCTGCATTGACTCCTAAACCAAAAGGCACACTCCACCTCTGGCAGTGATACCACCAGCTCCATCTGTGACTCCCTTGCAATGACCCAGCAGGGTTCATCCCCTGAACCAGCCTCGCCTTCACCTGCCCCTTCACTTTCTGTGGCAATAGTTCACCACAATTTGCTTCAGAAAAGATGTTATAAATAATGTTGTTAGTTGATTCTCTTGTCTTACGATCCAGCAGTAAGCTGTTGCACATCTTCAGCCCCACCAAGGAGACATAAACAAAGAAGTTTTGTGAACCATCTGGAGGATGTCACCATTGGTCTCATTGTTCACTGGTGCCATCTTCTTCTGGAGTCATGCAAAGTAACAAAGAACTGGAGATGCTATTAACATTCTGGTGCAAACAAGGGTCATGGGATCAAGTCCCCCCTTCAGATATTCAAGCAATTAAGCGTAGACAGGCAGTGCTGTGCATCTGATGAAATATTAAACAGGGCTCTTCCTCTCTGCCTTCTTGGAGAAGCTTAAAGATCATATGCACTAATCTGAAGACCAGCAAGAGAATTTGCTCCCGTGTCTTGGCTAATATTTCTCTCTTGATGTCAATGTAACATCAGAATCAGGTTTATTATCACTGACATATGTTGTGAAATTTGTTGTCTTGCAGCAACCGTACAGTGCAATACATTTTTTAAAAACTGTGTTGCCATAAGAAATGTTAAGTGAGAGTAAAATAATGAAGTGTGTTCATTGGTTAATGGACCATTCAGAAATCTGATGTTCATTCAACGTCTTCAGGTTCCCGTACCTCCTCCCAGATGCTAGTAGGGAGAAGGGGGTTTGCCATGGCTGGTGATGCAATGTCCCTTTCATCAACTACACATCAAAAGCTGATGTGGTTCTCTCTGTAAAAGGACTCAGAATATTCAGGGGCTTTGAAAGGAGCCATCTTTTGTGCTCTGATTAGACATACCTCCCTATGTCCAAATCTGTATGTGCAGCGCAGTGTTGAAGGATGTTGGACTATTACAGAGGCAGAGAGCATGACAGCACAGAAACTGGCCCTTTGAGCCATCTAGTCTATGCCAAAATATTATCCTGCCTAGTCCGATCAACCGGCACCTGGAAAGTCACCCTCCATACCTTATCCATGTACTTATCCAAACTTCTCTTAAAGTCTGAAATCGAATCCACATCCACCACTTCCACTGACAGCTTGTTCCACACTCTCACCACCCTCTGAAGTCTCCCCCCCATACACCGACTACTTAAACATTTCACTTTTCACCCTTAACCCATGACCTCTTGTTCTAGTCTCACCCAACCTCAGTTGGAAAAGCATGCTTGCATTTACCCTGTCTTTACCCCTCATAATTTTGTTTACCCCTATCAAATCTCCCCTCATTCTCCTACACTCCAGGGAATGAAGTCCAAACCTGTTCAATATTACCCTATAACTCAGGTCCTCAAGTCCTGGCAACATCCTTGTACATTTTCTCTGTATTTGCCTAATATTCTCTTACACTATTCCCACAAATCTCAGCAACTTTAACACTTATTAAAATCTTGATAATCAATAAGAGGTGAACAGTCTATATTTAAATACTCCCAAAAATGACTCACTGGATACCAAGTAGTGATGAGGCTTTCATTGATCGAGGCCGACCATGGATGTCGTGTCCCAGCTATCTACACAATATGCATGCCAGGGCAGTAGGATATGGAGAGCAAACTCTTGTCCGTGCAGCAGGTTTCCTCCTGTCCACACAGCCGATGAATCCAAAGGAATGGCACAGACGGATACGGTGTCACAGGAGTTGCCAGTCAGTGTTGGACACTGCCTTAGGAACTCCAGCCCCAAACGTTTTTCCTTGGGCTTGACTCCCCGAAGTCTTCCCCATGAACCAGTATAGCCGCAAGGCAGTGGAGGTAGGAGATCAGGGTTTTCCTTCTCCTGGCTGAGATGTCAACTGTGGCTGATGAGCCCCATCTGCCCAAAGTAACCAGGTTTTACGGGGCCATCAGAGACGGTTCCATTAGGCTTTGTCGCTAAGCCACTGGTGAAGGCCAGGAGCTGGTCTTAGTTGTTAGAGGTTGTTTGAGATGGGATCATTTAATAAGTAGTGGGAACTCATCCCCATTACTCCCCCGCCCGCCCCCCCCTCCCCCGCGGGCTATGAGAACCTTATGCAACCTACCAAGTGGTGCCTATTGAGTAAATGAGATCTTTATTAATCCCTATGGACACACAGCTCCAAACATTCGCCCAGCCCACTTCAGCTTTTTATACTGTTTCAATCAGGTTAATCAGATATACAATAAGTAGTTAATAGTAATAAAGAATAGTTCAGAAGAAGAGGTAATTCAGCCCATCTAGTGTATACTAGTTCTTTGGACAAGAAATCCAGTTAGTTCCCCCCATTTGTTTCTGCTGCAACTTTCCTTTAGAGAATCGGGGTACATCACCCTCTCAGGTGGGTGGATTCCAAATTCTAAAGAGCAAGAAAACTGTGTGTGTCTGTAGGTATAAAGGACTGCCGCAGGAAAAAGCAGAGTACACTCACCGCCCTTAAAAGGAATTCGGAAAGGTCTATGGATGGGAAAGGTTCGGAGGGAAGTGGCAAATGCGACCAGCTCAGGTAGGCAACTCGGTCAGCACAGGCGGGTTGGGCTGAAGAGCCTGTTTCCAGCTCAATGACCACCGATGAGAATATTTCGCTCTTAAGGTGGAGAGATGAAGCGACTGCTCGGTTAGCTGAGAACACAAAGCGTCTCCCCACCAAGCCGGAGATACGGGAATTAAAATCCTCTGTGGTTTTTTTTCTCTCTCTCTGCTTGGGAAAGTTGGACAGACGGCCGGTATTTTATCATCATCTAACGGCTGTTGGACTGGACGGGGTAACGTCCCAGTATTCAGTGGGTCCCGGTGAAGTGCTGAACGATCAGTCGCTGTTTATTTAAACAGCCCGGCTCAGGTCAGCGCCATGGGGTGCACCCCGTCCAAAGCGAAGCGAACCTACACCCAGGACCGAGTGTGCAAGGACTTCGATACCGGTTCCACCTTTGTGTCCAGTCTGAAAACGTCTTCTACCCTGGAGAGACCCACCCGCAAGGAGCAGAGTGACAAAACGGAGGCAAAAACAGCCTTCCTAAGTGGTGAGAGTCGACGTGAACAGTAAACTGGGGTCTGGGGTCCCATTGCAGGAGTGTCGGGAGGAGTGGGGGTAAGCGGCGAAAGAAATAAAGTCCCGGAAGAACTCGGCACGTCAGGCAGCATCTGTGGAGAGAAATGGACAGGTGATGTTTCAGGTCGAGACCCTTCGGCCCGAAACGTCGACTGTACCTCTTCCTAGAGATGCTGCCTGGCCTGCTGCATTCACCAGCAACTTTGATGTGTGTTGCTTGAAATTCCAGCATCTGCAGATGTCCTCGTGTTTGAGGTGATGTTTCAGGTCGTGAACCTAACGCAGTCTCGAACCGAAACTACATCGGGTGTGGAAGCTTTAGAGAAGGTGCAAAGAAAAGATTTACCGGGTGTTGACTAGAGTAGTGAGCGTGTTTTACGAGGATAGGCTGATCCAGCTACAGTTCACACTGGAAAAAAGGAGGACGAGATGCGACTTGACAGAGGCGTACAAAATGGTAAGAGGCATGGACGAGTGGACAGCCAGGGACTTTTCCCCAGGGTGGAAATGACTAATACAAGAGCCCATAATTTTGGGGTAATTGGAGGAAAGTATAGGGAGAAAGTATTGGAGGAAAGTCAGAGGTATGCTTTAAAAAAAGAGTGGTAGGTGTGTGGAACGCCCCTCCAGGGGTGGTGGTAGTGTCAGGTACATTAGAGACTCTTAGATAGGCACGGGGATGATGTAAAATGGAGGGCTACGGGGGAAGGAAAGGATGAGACTGAGTACGTTAAAAGGTCAGCACAGCATCGTGGGCCGAAGGGCCTGTCCTGTGCTGTGATATTCTGTTGCCCCAGTCTGCAGTCTATTGCGTCTCCCGCGGGGCTAATTGGAAGAGCTCAAAGAGCTAGCAAGGGCACCGTGGGCCGAATGGGATCTTATCCTGTGCACCATTACTCTTAAGTCAATGAACCTATTCTAGAAACACAGCGCGCCGTTCGTCTCCGTAATAATGGCTCTACGTTAGATTTTTCGTTGATACCAAGTAAACGCGGGGAGCCAGAAACGAAAACTGTGAACAGCGGTGAAGTTTTCCTACCTCGGACGGTGGACGGGACAATTTTTTTGAAGTTGACGTAAACGCTGAGAAAACCGTGATCGCCGCTTAACTGAAGTTCAGAATTTGGTTGGGATGTTACCATTTCAATATGATTCATAATAGCCGCGTCGCCCCACAACGGCGGCACTCACATCCGAGAGCTCTACTGAAATCGGAATTGCCAATTTGAATCGGTGGGACATTCAAACTACCGGCTTTAACAGAAAAGCAATTTCCAATTGAGCGTAAATACGAACTAGAAAAACATTCTCAAAATAATAGAAACCACTTACCACACGTCACCACAGCAGAGAAGTTACTAAGATTTTACTTAATACGAGAGACTCTGCAGATGCTGGAAATCCAGAGTAGCACACACTGGAATTCAGCAGGTCAGTAACGCACACTGGAATTCACCAGGTCAGTAATGCACACTGGAATTCAGCAGGTCAGTAACGCACACTGGAATTCACCAGGTCAGCAACGCACACTGGAATTCACCGGGTCAGTAAAACACACTGGGAATTCACCAGGTCAGTAACGCACACTGGAATTCACCAGGTCAGTAACGCACACTGGGAATTCAGCAGGTCAGTAACGCACACTGGAATTCAGCAAGTCAGTAACGCACACTGGAATTCAGCAGGTCAGTAACACACACTGGAATTCACTGGGTCAGTAACGCACACTGGAATTCAGCAGATCAGTAACGCACACTGGAATTCAGCAGGTAAGTAACACGCACTGGAATTCAGCAGGTAAGTAACACGCACTGGAATTCACCAGGTCAGTAACTGGAATTCACCAGGTCAGTAACACGCACTGGAATTCAGTGGGTCAGTAACACACACTGGAATTCAGCAGGTCAGTAACGCACACTGGAATTCACCAAGTCAGCAACACACACTGGAATTCACCAGGTCAGCAACGCACACTGGAATTCAGCAGGTCAGTAACGCACACTGGAATTCAGCAAGTCAGTAATGCACACTGGAATTCAGCAGGTCAGGCAGCGACTATGGAGAGGAATAGAGTCTACGTTTTGAAATGAGACCCTTCATCATTTAGCTAGTTTTAATCAACAGAAGCGATATAACGCGCATTAGGCCCCTCCAACCCAATGAGCACCTGAAGGAAACCACACGGTCACAGGGAAAACGTACAAACTCCTTACAAACGGCGTTGGAATTGAACTCTGAACCCCGGAACGCCCCGAGCTGAAATAGCGTCGCTACATTACCATGGCGACGATGCACTTCGATCACATTCATAACAAAATAATTAATGGAGTTCTCCTTCAACATTTTCGACGATTTTTATTTATGTAGCACCTCAGTGTAGCCAAGCCTCACAAAAGTATGAATTCTTTGGAAGTCAGTCACACAAATCAACTGCAGGGACAGATCACAGTGGTTAACGTTGGAACCGCTGGCACTCTGACTATTTAGCGACCTCTCCATGACCTTCACTCCCGTGATATCAAACAGAAGAGTCTGCTGAGGGATTCAAGAAACCGCGAAGTCCAGCTACAGGGTCACATTTTGCCCACCTTCCCCAGATATCATGGAAATAGAATTCAGAATCCCGTTTCTGTGCAGATTAGAAGACAGAGATCGGTAGATGTGTTGTACTTGGATTTTCAGAAGGCGCTTGACAAGTTGCCCACGTGAGGCTGCTTAGCAAGATAAGAACCCATGGAATTACAGGGGAGTTACTAGCATGGGTGGTCGGCAGAAAACAGAGTGGGAATAAAGGGATCTTATTCTGGCTGGCTGCTGGCTACCAGTGGAGTTCCACAGGGGTCGGTGTAGGGACCGCTGCTTTTTACAATGTACGTCAATGACTTGGACTATGGGATTAATGGTTTGTGGCTAAATTTGCCGATGATACAAAGGTAGGTGGAGGAGCGGGTAGTGTTGAGGAAACAGAGAACCTGTAGAAAGATTTAGATAGTTTAGGGGAATGGACAAAGAAGTGGAAAATGAAATACAATGTTGGAAAGTGTATGGTCATGCACTTTGGTGGAAGAAATAAACAGGCAGACTATTATTTAGATAGGGAGAGAATTCAAAATGCAGAGATGTAAAGTGACTTGGGGGTCTTTGTGCAGGATGCCCTAAAGGTTAATCTCCAGGTTGAGTTGGTGGTGAAGAAGGCGAATGCAATGTTGGCATTCATTTCTAGAGGTATAGAATATAAGAGCAGGGATGTGATGTTGAGGCTCTATAACGGACTCGTGAAACCACACTTGGAGTATCGTGTGCAGTTTTGGGCTCCTTATTTTAGAAAGGATATACTGACATTGGAGAGGGTTCAGAGAAGATTCACGAGAAGTTATTTCCCATGGTAGGGGAGTCTAGGACAAGAGGATTGAAGGATGTCCATTTAGAACACAGATATGGAGAAATTACTTTAGTTTTTTATCCTGTGCCAAACATCCTTGTGAATGTTCCTTTTGTGAAATTATTTGACATTATTTTAATTACTGTATTAGCTTTTGCTTTATAATTGACATTTTTATTTATAATTTTAATTAACTATATTTTCAAATGCCATATTTTTTAATATGAATGCTAGATTATTGAAAATAAATCCACAGGGTGCAAGATTGCAAGATTATACGATTGTAAGAACTCAAAGCAACAACTGCTGTATGAATTTTCAAAGTGGTTTCTGGAGTTTAAAGTAGAGTGGCCATTGTGTGAGTGGATAGTGTTAGAGTGGTTAGGCTTTGGCTCAACAGCTAGTACTTAGGTTTAAGAAGTTATAGGCATAACAAGTGTAGGCAGGATGGTAGTTCAGGCAGTGGAATGATCCTCCTGCGAGATGTGGAATTTCAGGGTATCCAACAGTCTCCTTAATGACTACATCTGCAGGAAGTGCACCCAACTTCAGCTCCTGACTGACAATATCAAGGACCTGGAGCTGGAGGCAGTCAGGACCATCCAGGAGTCTGAAAACTTCATAGATGAGTCTTTCATTGAGGTGATGACACCCAGAGTGCAGGCTTCAGATAGTAGATGGGTGACCACTCAGAGACCTAAGGGGAGTAAGCAGTTAGTGTCTGGTTTTCCGGTGGCCATTCCCCTCAGCAACAAATATATCCTTCAGTTTACCGCTGTAGGGATCACCTATCGGGGCACAACAGCAGCAGTCAAGTTAGTGGCAGTTTGGCCGGCTCTGACACTCAGCAGGGAAGGGTAAAGCCAGGCAAAGCATAGCGATAGGAGACCTGATGGTTAGAGGGAAGGAAGGGAGATTCTGTGGCCGCAACAGAGAAGCCAGGATGGTGTGTTGCATCTCAGGTGCTTAAGTCCAGGATGTCTCAGAACAGCTGCAGAATATTCTCAAGAGGGAGGGTGAGCAGCCAGAGGTCATGGTACACACTGGCACCAATGACATAGGTAGAAAAGGAGAAGAGGTCCTGCACAGGAGTATAGGGAGTTAGGGAAGAGGCTGAAGAACAGGATCTCCAAGTAGTAATCGCTGGATTACTCCCAGTGCCACATGCTAGTCAGGGCGGGAATAGGGTGATAATACAGATGAATGAGTGGCTGAGGAAGTGATGCAGGGGGCAGGATTTCAGATTTCTGGATCATTGGGATCTCTTCTGGGGAAGGTATGACCTGTACAAAAAGGACAGGTTACACGTGAACCCAAGGGGGATAAATATCTTTGCAGGCAGGTTTGCTAAAGCTGATGGGGAGGGTTTAAACTAAGTTGGCAGGGGGATGGGAACTTGAATGATCAGGCTGAAGATGGAATAGTTGGTATACAAGTCAATGCAGTATGCTGTGAGACTGTGAGGGGTTACTGGCAGGTGATAGGGCAAAATTGCAGTCAGTGCGATGAAGCGAAAATTGAAAAGGATGATGAACGCAGGGGTGAAGGCGCTAAATTTGAATGCATGCTGCATACAGAATAAGATAGATGATCTTGTAGCACAGTTAGAGATCTGCAGATATGATGTTGTGGGCATAGTTGGGAGCTTAACATCCAGTGATACACATTGTATTGAAAGGACTGGCAGATAGTCAGAAGGGTTGGGGTGGCTCTGTTGGTAAAAAATGAAATCAAATCCTTAAAAAGAGGTGACATACGATCAGAAGATGTAGAGTCTTTGTGGGTAGAGCTAAGAAACTGCAAAGGTAAAAAGGCCCTGATGGGAGTTATATTCAGGCTCCCAAACAGTAGCCAGGATGTGGGATATAAATTTCAGCAGGATGCAGAAAGGGCATGTCAAAAGGGCAATGTTATGATAGTCATGGGGGATTTCAATATGCAGGTGGATTGGGAAAATCAGGTTGGTCCTGGATCCCA
The DNA here is from genome assembly GCF_030028105.1 of Mobula birostris. NCBI lineage: Eukaryota > Metazoa > Chordata > Chondrichthyes > Myliobatiformes > Myliobatidae > Mobula > Mobula birostris. The sequence continues at coordinate 130,284,591 of NC_092379.1, read as the reverse complement.
CGAGAGGGAATTTGTAGAATGCTTACGAGATGGCCTTTTAGAGAAACACATGGTTAAGCCCACTAGGGCTGTATTCTGGCTTGGGCATTGTGTAATGGACAGGATTTGATTTGGAAGCTTAAGGTAAAGGAACCCTTGGGAGTCAGTGATCATAATATGATAGAATTCACCCTGCAGTTTGAGATGGAGAAGATAAAGTCAGATGTATCAGTATTACAGTGGAGTAAAGGGAATTAAAGATACATGAGAGAGGAGCTGGCTAAAGTTGATTGGAAAGGGGAAATTAGCATGGATGATGGCAGGACAGCAATAGCTGGAGTTTTTGGGGGCAAATTGGAAAACACAGGTTAGATAGATCTCAAGAATGAAGAAGTATTCTAAAGGGAGGGTGAGGCCACTGTGATTGTCAAAGAAAGTCAAAGACAGCATAAAAACAAAAGTGAGGGCATTTAATATAGTAAAAATTACTGGTAAAGTAGAAGATTAGAAAGCTTTAAAAACCAATGGAAGGCAACAAAAAAACCATAAAGAGTAAAAAAAAATGAAATATGAAGATAAGCTAGCCTATAATATAAAAGCAGATACAAAAAGTTTTTTCTTCAGATAAGGAATAAAAGAGAGATGTGTATTGGACCACTGGAAAATGATGCTGGAGAGGTAGTAAGATGGGACAAAGAAATGGTGGAGGAACGGAATGAGCATTCTGTGTTAGATTTCACTGTGGAAGGCACCAGCTGAATGCCAGAAGTGTGAGAGTGTTAAGGAGCATAAGTGATTATCATTGCTAATGCTGAGGAGAAGGTGCTTCGGAAGCTGAAAGGTCTGAAGGCAGATACGTCACCTGGACCGGACAGGCTACATTTCAGAGTTCTGAAAGAGATTGTGGATGCATTAGTAACGATCTTTCATGAATTACTGGATTCTAGAAAGGTTCTGGAGAACTGGAAAATTGCAAATGTCACTCCACTCCAGAAGGGAGGGAAGCAGCAGAAAGGAAATGATTGGCCAGTTAGCCTGACCTCAGTGGTTGGGAAGATGTTAGTTCCCAATATTAGAATATAGAGCATAGAAAACCTATAGCACAATACAGGCCCTTCAGCCCACAATGCTGTGTCGAACATGTACTTACTTTAGAAATTACCTAAAGTTACCCATAGCCCTCTAATTTTCTAAGATCCATGTATCTATCCAGAAGTTCAGATAGGTGCGTGGATGGTAGATGTATGGGAGGCTATGTTCCCAGTGCAGGTTGATGGGAGTAGGCAATGGTTTGGCATGGACTAGGTGGGCTGAAGGGCCTGTTTCTGTGCTGTACTTTTCTATGACTCTGTGAGACGTACATCGAAGCATAGAGTAGAAAGGTTAGTTGTGAGCATGCTACGTTGGCACCATACGTCGTTTGCGTCAAATCAATTCATCAAGGACGTGCTGGGGGCAGCCAGCAAGTGTTGCTATGGTTATGGCACCAACATAACATGCCCACATGCCTTTGGAAACTGCAGAACGCAGAGGAAACCCATATGGTCACGGGGAGACATACAATCTCCTTACAGATGGCAGCAGGTAGATTTCCAGTGACTAACACTGTATTCATGTTCTTTCAGTGCCCAGGAATGACTTCCACGGAAGCAGTGTGGTGCACTTGCCAAGCACAGGGCCCCAGGACACCCAAGGGAGATCCCACTACTGCAGCAAAGGAACCCGAAAGGACAGCGACTCAGCAGCTGGCAGGGAGAGTGGCAAGCGTTGATCAGGAAGGCAACAGAAATCATGGTTGCAATTGATTATTGTCAAAATTTACAAATTTAATTCAAGTTGCAGTTAGGAGAATATAAAAGAAACTGTAAGCAACACACATCAAAGTCGCTGGTGAACGCAGCAGGCCAGGCAGCATCTCTAGGAAGAGGTACAATCGACGTTTCGGGCCGAGACCCTTCGTCAGGGTCCTGTACCTCTTCCTAGAGATGCTGCCTGGCCTGCTGCGTTCACCAGCAACCTTGATGTGTGTTGCTTGAATTTCCAGCATCTGCAGAATTGCTCATGTTTGCGGTAAAAAAACTGTAAGGTTATTTATGAAAGAATTTTGTTAAAAAGTAAACATGTCTGTGGTAACCTCATAACCTCATACAGGAGAGATAATGACAACTAAGTGACCAGTCTGTACAGAGTATTGTAGTTAATATTGACTTCAGTAATGGGAATTGATTTAGTTAAGTGTACTTACTTTTTTAAAAAACTGAATCCCATCACACGTACTAGGGAATTGGTTGCTGACAGCAGCATGATAGAGTCCTCTGTCCCGTGCCAGTCTTTTGTGTGGACCCCAGGTGTAACCCATCTTCTTGGTGTATCCTTCCTCTCCCAGGGGGGAGGTCTTTGGATCTTCTATGGCCGTCTCTGTAGCTCTGGGCTTTCACAGGATGAGGTTGCTAGACCCATGCCCAATCGTCCTCCTTCCTTAGCCGGGCTTGGGACCGTCCATGGTGAGGTTAGTTGAAGTGTGGCTATTGCTAATAGATCTATCTCCCACCCATTCCTACAATTACTAAACCAAACACACTATTAGCATTAATTGCATCGTTAGCATTTTGATCTAAAACCTAATGGTGACCTATTTCTGAAAGAACACATTTTGTGGTGTTAGCCTAAAGGCTGATTTATACTTGTGCGTCAAATGTACGCCGTAGGTACTGCGTACCCTACGCCGTAGGGTGACGTGCACCTCCCCAAAAATGTAACTCATGCGTTGTGGTGACGCAGACCACAACAAATGTGATTGGTCTGCTTGGTAGCATCGCATTTCCTCCTACGCATTTCCCATTGCTTTTCTCCGCCATGTCCGTACACTGATGCAAAATAAATGGTTGGAGACGATGAAACAAATCGTCAAATCTACCTGCTGACATCTGAAAATATTTGAAATGCATTTCCTCGTCCATGTCTCTCACGAAGAAACTCAACACAGTGGCATAGAAACCCCACCGCCAACTACACATGCTCGCTACTGCGTAGAGCTACGCAAAAGTATAAATCAGGCCTACTGTGTAGCCCGTACGCACAAGTATAAATCAGCCTTGACTTTGCCCTCAGTAGCACAGCTTCGAGCTCCTTTGGGCTTTACATAGCAAGGTACTGTCTGACTACCATTGAGGTCATGGTGCCTTACGCACAGCATCCAGGAGCTGTATGAACAGTGAAAGCTTGTTAACCATATTGACTAGTTAGTGAGCAGCTTGGAGTCCGAAGTAAAAGCAAGCATTAAAATTGTGGATCAGTTTCTGGTGTAGAGAGCAGAGCGAAGAGTGGGAAAGAAAGAATGAATGAATATCAAACATCAGTACAGGCCCTTCAGCCCACGATGCGGTGTTAATTTTTTAACCCACTCCATGATGCAATTTAATGTGGATAAATGTGAAGTTATCCACTTTGGTGGTAAAAATAGGAAAACAGATTATTATCTGAATGGTGGCCGATTAGGAAAAGGGGAGGTGCAACGTGACCTGGGTGTCATTATACACCAGTCATTGAAAGTGGGCATGCAGGTACAGCAGGCGGTGAAAAAGGCGAATGGTATGCTGGCATTTATAGCGAGAGGATTTGAGTACAGGAGCAGGGAGGTACTACTGCAGTTGTACAAGGCCTTGGTGAGACCATACCTGGAGTATTGTGTGCAGTCTTGGTCCCCTAATCTGAGGAAAGACATCCTTGCCATAGAGGGAGTACAGAGAAGGTTCACCAGATTGATTCCTGGGATGGCAGGACTTTCATATGAAGAAAGACTGGATGAACTGGGCTTGTACTCGTTGGAATTTAGAAGATTGAGGGGGGATCTGATTGAAACATATAAGATCCCAAGGGGATTGGACAGGCTGGATGCAGGAAGATTGTTCCCGATGTTGGGGAAGTCCAGGACGAGGGGTCACAGTTTGAGGATAGAGGGGAAGCCTTTTAGGACCGAGATTAGGAAAAACTTCTTCACACAGAGGGTGGTGAATCTGTGGAATTCTCTGCCACAGGAAACAGTTGAGGCCAGTTCATTGGCTATATTTAAGAGGGAGTTAGATATGGCCCTTGTGGCTACGGGGGTCAGGGGGTATGGAGGGAAGGCTGGGGCGGTGTTCTGAGTTGGATGATCAGCCATGATCATAATAAATGGCAGTGCAGGCTCGAAGGGCCGAATGGCCTACTCCTGCACCTATTTTCTATGTTTCTATGTTTCTATGATCAGTTTAACCCTTCCCTCCTGCATAGCCCTCCATTTATCTAGGAAACTCTTAAATATTCCCTAATATATCTGCCTCTACCACCACCCCTGGCAGGGCATTCCACACACCCACCACTCTCTGTGTCAAAAACCTCCCTCTGATTTTCCTCCAATCACCTTAAAAATACGCCTCCTGGAATTAGCCCTAACAGAATAAGAGGAATAAAAGAGACAGATCAAAGTTAATGTTCTTTAGTGTCTAATAATCATTAAACTTTACATAAAACTGATTCGTACTTGTAAAAATTCACTTTCAATGTGAGAGATGTAATTTAACACCACCACTAACTCAGCAGGTCAGGCAGCATCTCTGCACAAGAGTGAACAGTCAGTGTTTTGGGCCGAGACCTTTCATCAGGACGCAGGGTCTTGGCCTGAAACTTCAACTGTTTGCCTGACCTGCTGAGTTCCTCCAGCATTTTGTGTGTGTGTGTGTTGTTTTGGATTTCCAGCTTCTGCAGATTTTCATGTGTTCGTGATACCTGTTTCTTGCTCATGTTATTTGTGGGATAAATATTGTCTAAGGAAAACCCCTGGCCCTTCTTTGAAATAGTGTGTATGGGTTGTTTTCATCCGCTTGAGACAGCTGCTGAAGGAATCAATTGAAAGACAGCATCTTGAAGAAAATTAGAAAAATACTATAGTGTGTTAGCCCTGCTTGCAGCAAGAAACAACGATATTCAACAGTTATAAAGAATTATATAAAATACAAAGTTAGAGGTCAAAGTATGGATATGGAATGAACTCTGCATAAATACTTAAAAGCCTGTATTTACAATGTAAACAGCATTATAAAAAAGATGTTTAACGTGTTTACAGTGCAGTGAGTGAAGTAATAGAGGGGGTGGGTGGGGTAACTAGAATAGTTGATCAGGTTAGCTGCCTGAGGTGAGGAAGTTTTAAAATCGTGTGAAGTTTTTGTTTTCGTAGCACTTTCCAGAAGAGAACTTTTGGAAATGTCAGATTCTAAAAGCTCCCTTCAACAGTGCCATATTCCCTCAGAGCTATGCTGAAGTATCAAGTCAGATTTTTGTGCTTGATGGAGTGTGACTCCGAAGTCAGACTTTCCGATTAGAGGCAAAGGCCACCTGAGCTACGGTATACATTATAATTTACACGTATGAATGATACAACTGCAGTATGAAATATAGGACTGACTGAGATGTATGTTACAGTTGTACTTGGGCAGATTTCCATGAGAATTGTTGTTAAAATATCTCTCTTCAACAACTGTGTTTTGAGGTTGACACTTAAAAAAGCAGTTCCTGAGATGCTGGTCTCTGGCTTCAGCGATACGGTCAGAATTCCCCAGCACCGGCAAACAATCCATGTCAACCATCATCGAAGAAGATCATTGGTATGGAGAGTGATGTCTGCACCTTGGACATTAGTTCTGCCTCCCAAATAAAATACTTTTAAAATAGAAAAGTATATAGAAATATAGAAACTAGGCACTGGAGAAGTGGCTGACAATTGTTGTTCTCATCTTCTGTGGTTGCTGTTGGTTGTAGTAGCATTGTCATTTGATAATTAAATTCTCAACTAAAATAAAAGCAGAGAAAGGTAAAGTACTTGGGTCTGTGTGCATCTGTGTGGGTTCAGAGATATCACTACACGTCAAACATAATTAAACTTTAGTTTTAGATTAGACCTATTTATTTATCTATCACACGTGCATTGGGACATAGAGTGAAATGTGCCATTTGGGTTAACAAACACAAGGATGTTCTGTGGGCAGCCTGCCACGCGTTCTAGCACCAACATAGCATGTCAACAGGACAACACAGAACGCAACATATAACAAGCAACAACAGCAAAACAAACCCTTTTCCTACATCCCCACTCTCCCCCCCCCCACACACACACACGGACCTCCAATCTCAGGACAGGCTACGCCAGGCCTCTGACCCCGGACCGTGGTCGAAAACCTCACAGGTATTGGGTGTCTGACCTCTGGACTCACTGACCAGTGTGAACAGTATTATAAAAAGTTACATATTTTATGTTTCTTGAATAGCCTGTATAATATCAACTGACCATCCATTGTCTTAATCCCCAATTGGTAATGAATGTACAAATATGTAATGAGACTTTGCCTCTGGCCCTTTGCCAAAGGCAATACACATGGAGAGGAAAAGAGATTTAACATTTCCAGTTGAATTCATGACTAAGGGTTTTCAATCTAAAACATTACTTTTGTTTCTCCTTCCACAGATGCTGCCTGATCTGCTGAGTGTTTCTAGTAATAACTGATTTTATTTCAGATTTCTAGCACCTGCAGTTTTTAAAAGTTTCCACTGACAAAAATTAGAAGGTCCAGCATCTTATCCCCACACCACCCTGTCACCACTTTCTCCTTCGTCCTCCACTATGAACCAACTCCATGAAATCTGTCCAGCCCACTAACCCCTTTCTCTAATTCCAGGACCATAATCAAAAGTAAAGACCTATACTGCTGTTTCCTACTCTTCAATGGGTGTCACGCTAACTGCTAAACTACCGTTAGGAATTCAATTCCAGCACTGTCTGTAAAGAGTTTGTACATTCTCCCCATAAGCATGTGGGTTTCCTCCGGGTGCTCTGGTTTCCTCCCACGGTTCGAAGATGTACTGGTTGGTAGGTCAATTGGTCATTGCAAATTTTCCTGTGACTAGGCTAGTGTTAAATAGCTGGGGTTCCTTTAGGTTGTAATAGCCAGGGGTGGTAATGGGGACTGGCTCCCACTATCTATTAAATGCCCCCAATAATGTGTGCCTCAAATAGCCTCTGACAATCAAGTCCAGTTCCTGCCTTCACCCGTGGCTTAACTACTAAGCCTGGCCGAACCGCTTCTACTGACAGGAGAAGGGGTAAAGGTGAGTTACCGGTGCCTTCAAACCAGTCGCTTTGGGCAGATGCGGCTCATCAGCCGTGCTTGGCAGATCATCTAGGAGAAGGAAAACTCTGCTTTCAAACCTCTGCTGCCTTGCAGCTATACCCACTCAGCGGGGAGGCTTCAGGATTGAGCCCCAGAGGGAAGACCTTGAGATGGAGTGCCTCAGGCATTGAGCTCAACGCTGACTGCCAACTCCCGTGATGCTGCCGGTGCCAAACTCTGCAGTTCCTTTGGGTTCATCAGATGCGTGGGGTGGGGGGGGGGGTTGTTTGCTCCATGGACACCAGCTTGCTCTCCATATGGTACTGCCCAGGCTTGCATATCTAGACAGCTAGGACACAATGTCCATGGTCGACCTTGACCAACAGAGGCCTCACAAATAGGTGGATTGCTGGGCAGTGCAGCTCGTTGGGCTGGAAGGGTCTGTTTCCTGCTGTATCTCTAAATAAATACTAATTTTTAAAATAAATTCCTGGACTTCCCTTCAATCCCCAAGCCACTTAGTTAGACCAATAAACTTAGTTGATGTGTTTATGAATCCAGCTTCACCACAATGGTGGTTTCCACAGTCTACACTAAGAGTACATAAAAACATGTTTAAAAAGAGCAATTACTCAGCAGTGCAGTGCATTCTGCCTTTCAATGAAAATGTATTTGTTGGAAACACTCTGTTTGGATGCTGGTGACTAGTGGTGTCCCTCTGAGGTCGGAATTGGGTCTGCTGCTTTTCGCATTATGCATCGATGATCTGGATGACAGAAATGATGGCTTTGTGTCCAAGTTTGCAGAGGATACAATGACAGGTGGAGGGGCAGGTAGTGTTGAGGAAGCAGGGAGTCTGCAGAAGGACTTGGACAGATTGGCAAAGAATGGGCAATGGGCAGAGAAGAGAATGGACAAATAAGTGGACGGGGGAACACAATGGAACACATCCTTAGACTATGATGGTCGCTGACACAAACAATGCATTGCACTGTATGTTTTGGTGTTTCAATGGATATGAGACAACTAAAGCTAATTTTTAATGATTGTAGTAATGTATCAACCAATCGGAAATCTCTTATCCTTTGGAATAAAGTATTCACAGTTGTTCTTCATTAGACGTCTCCCTGAATTTCCATCTTCACTTCTGCATTACTGGTGCCATAGCAAAAGGCTGATTGTCACGTGCTTCACTCCAAGGAGACACGATGAATGAATCCTCTATTTGATATTTCAGACTAACAGAAAGTATTTCTGATGGTTGCATAATTGTGATATCTATTGGCTCAATTGGTTTAATGGAACTGAGGAATAATTATATTTGCAATTAACACACAATTAATCAAGTAACTTCAAAGGGTGAAGGAACAATACCACCATTAAACAAGACTACATTAGCTTTTAGTCCTTTGGATTTTTCTACATTTAACTATATTGTGGTGAAAATAAATGTGGAAATGTTTTTTTTTGTGCACGGATAGCATATAAACTGAAACTTAGACACTCAGATAACTCGTTTAATAAATCTCCATGGCAACAGTGGAGTATGGCTCATTTATGTTTTTGTTCATCTCAACAAAGAGTTCCAGTTCAGGATTTATTAAAATATTGAAGTAAATAGTTTTTTTCTCAGCTTAAATGTTTGGTTGCAAGCTGTGATTAGTTTGTGTTTTATTCTGATTGGGATAAGCAATGGGATCAGATAAATGGGATGGTAGGGATGGTGGAATCACCTCAGGCTTCTATCTCAGCCTGATAAGCTACTGGAAACCTGGGTTCACATATCTTGGACTATTCTCTGGGACGGTCCACACAGCTCACAGCTAGGCTCATACTGTACGTGAAGGTAGCCACTTAGATACAGAGCTGGAAGAATCAGAATTACAATCAGAATCAGGTTGGTTATAAACACAAGAGATTCTGTAGATGCTGGAAATCCAAAGCAACAAAGCAAGTCCTTCTGTAGACTCTCTACTTCCTCAAAACTACCGGCCCCTCCATCTATCTTCATATCGTCTGCAAACTTTTTCAACAAAACCATCAATTCTATCATCCATATCATTGACATATAATGTAAAAAGAATGAGTCCCAGCACAGACCCTTGTAGAACACCACTAGTCACCAGCAGCCAGCCAGAAAAGGCTCTCTTTATTCCCACCCTTTGCCTCCTACAATCAGCCACTGCTTTATCCATGCTACAATCTTTTCTGTAATACCATGGGTTCACAGCTTGTTAAGCAGTCTTATGTGTGGTACCTTGTCAAAGGGCCTTATGAAAATCGAAGTATGCAACATCAACCACTTCTCCTTTGTCTATCCTCGCAGCAATAACCTTCACCAAACGTTTCCTGGAGCTGGTGATCAGATTTGTACAATGGCAAGGAGGAATTTTAAACCATTCCTCCATGCAAAACTGTATTCTGGGATACTTTGCATCAACAGCCCACTTCAGCTCATGCCAGAGCATCTCAATTGGGTTAAGGTCTGGACTCTGACTTGGCCATCCAAAGTATGAATTTTCTTCTTTTTAAACCATTCTGTTGGTGATTTACTCTTCTGTTTCAGATCATTGTCTTGTTGCATCATCCAACTTCTATTAAGCTCCAGGTGACGGACCACAGCCCTGACATTCTCCTGTAAAATGTTTTAATACAATTTTGAATTCATTGTTCACTCAACGATTTCAAGCTGCCCAGGCCTTGAGGCAGCGGAGCAGACCCGAACCATGATGTTCCTTTTGGTGTGCAGTGCCCTTTTCCCTCTAAACATAGCCAGAGAAATACATTTCTGCCAAAAAGTTCAACTTTTGTCTCTTCTGTCCACAGAACATTGTCCCAGAAGCATGGTTGAACATCCAGACGATCTTTTACAAACTTGAGTTGTACAGCAATTTTTTTTTGGAAAGCAGTGGTTTCCTATGTGGTGTCCTGCCATGAACACCATTCTTGTTCAGTACTTTTCTTATAGTGGACACATGAGCAGAGATTTCAGCAAGTTCTAGAGATTTCTGCAGGTCCTTTACTGTTACCCTTGGGTTTTTTTACACCTCCTTCAGCATTGCACCTTGTGCTCTTGGTGTGATCTTTGCAGGGCACTCACTCCTAGGGAGAGTAGCAACTGTACTGTGTTTCCCTCATTTCAGAAAATTTCTCTTACTGTGGACTGATGAACACTCAGGTCTTTAGAAATGCTTTTGTTCCAGCTTCATGCATCTCTACAATTCTTCTAAGGTTCTCTGAAAGTTGTTTTGATCGAGGCATGATGCACATAAACAGATTTTTCTTGGGAAGAGCAGGCTCTGTCAGTAACTTGTCTTTGTGTGTCTTTTTTTATAGGGCAGGGCACCTCTACAACCCCCACCTCCAATCTCATCTCATTGATTAGAAAACTTGACTCCAAATAGCTTTTGTAGGAGGCATTATCCCAGAGGTTCACATACTTTTTGAACCTAGACTGTGATTGTTTAAGTGGTGTTCTCAGTATTGATGAGAAGACACACAATTCTTTGTGTGTTATTAGTTTAGGCAGATTGTGTTTGTCTATTATTGTGACTTAGATGAAGATCTGACCATATTTTATGAATAGTTAATGCAGAAAACCTGGTCATTGCAAAGGGTTCACCAACCCTTTCTTGTAACTGATTTTTCTGATCACCACAGCAATCTTTGAGTATTTTGTCTTAGATAATATTTTTCTTCACATCAGATATCTTTGCAAACCACTAGGACTTAGCAATGTATCATTAGTGAGGCTTCATCTAAAAATGACTGCAATCTGGCTTTCCAAAATGATTGATTGAATTATTATTGAATCTTTCCTTTCTTCAAAACTACATTGGATCTTTCATGATATTGCAAAATGAATAAATATCTTTCAGTTTTATTGCATCTGAACACCACTAATGGAGGCAGAAGAGATTCTGCAGATGCTGGAAAACGCACACAATATGCTGGAGGAACCCAGCGAGTCAGGTGCCATCTGTGGAGGGAAATGGACAATCAACATTTCTGATTGAGACCCTTCATCAGAATCAGAAACAAAGGGAAGAACTAGCCAATATAAAAAAGGTGGGGCAATGGGTGGAGGAAGAGCTGGTGAATGATAGGTGGAGCCAGGTGAAGAGAGGTTAATGGACGAGTGAGAGAGGGAGAGAATGGGTAAAATGAAAGCTGGGAGGTGGTAGGTGGAAGTGACAAAAGGCTGGAGAAGATGGAATCCAATAGAAGAGTGGACCATAGAATAAAAGGAAGGAGGTGAAGAGGGGAACGGGTGGGAGGAATGTGTGGGTGATGGGCAGATCGAGAGGACGAGGGAGGGAAAAGAGCACTATTTATAAGTGTTCTTCCTCATAACACAATGCAATTGATCATGTTTTCTATTGCTCAATTCCTTAATCCCTGTGCAGCCTTAATGAAGGAGTGAAGTAGATGTGCACCAATGGACCAAGTACATGCTGCTCCGCAAAACTTGTGAGCTTTAGATCTTTCAATGGATGCAAATAAGAACATTATTCAATGAGAACTGAAACCACGTTAGTCAAGAGCTTAGTTTCAAAATGGAAATAAAAAGCTTGGTTATTGAACAGGCCATTGTATTTCTCTCCGGCTTTGAATAGTTCCCATTCAATAGTTTCCAACCTTTTTGAACATATCATTGTTGATAAATGTATTCACCAGAGGACTTCACCATATTTGGAAATTGTATCATATCATAAAATAAGCAAATTGCTTAAAGGCAAGAGCACAAATAATCCCCCGGCATAATGACTGTTCAAATTAGTGTATTGACCAGAATAAGTTGATGTTTTGCCAAATATGGTCATGTACAATTTGAAAGATTGAAATTTAAAGTTCATGCATGAATCCTGATATCATGATGAATATTGGGACCTTGAACATCACAGTCCTGGTGAAGGGTCTCGGCCTGACCCACCAACTGTTTATTTCCCTCCATAGTTGCTGCCTGATCTGCTGAGTTTCTCCGGCATTTTGTGGGTTGTTCATACAACTTGATTTTATTTTCATCAACTTTCTTTGTTTTCTATTGCTGTTCTTTATAAATTAATCAATTGCATTACTGGGAATTAACTAGATTAGACAGATTGTTATGTGATAAAGTATAAACTCTTATTGGGAAAACCAGCAGAAGAAACTCAGCATCTTAAGAAGTTCAATTCTGTCTGCCAGGTGGCAAGATTAGAAGTCATGGACATGACCACACTTGGGTGAAAACTGGAAATGCAAGAACTAGTCAGCCGGTCGGGCAGCATTGGTGGGAAGAGAATCGGAGTTAGCATTTCAGGTTGACAGCAACACACACAAAATCCTGGAGGAAATCAGCAGGTCAGGCAACATCCATAAGACAGTAAGAACTGAATTAGGCCATTCAGCCCATCAAGTCTGCTCCGCCATTCCACCACGGCTGATCCTGTATCCACTCAACCCCATACACCCGCATTCTCCCCATATCCTTTGATGCCCTGACCAATCAGTAAACTATCAACTTTCACCTTAAACGTACCCACAGTCTTGAACGCCATTGCAGTCTGCGGTAAAGCTTTCCATAGATTCACTACTCTCTGGCTAAAAAAATTCCTCCTTTCCTCTGTTCTAAAGGGTCTCCCCTCAATTTTGGGGCTGTGCTCTCTAGTTCTGGACACTCCCACCATAGGAAACATCCTCTCCGCATCCATCTTATCTCATCCTTTCAGCATTCTGTAGGTTCAAATGAGATCCCCACACATTCTTCTAAATTCCAGTGAGTACAGACCCAAAGCTACCAAACGCTCCTCATATTTTAACCCCTTCATTGCTGGAATCATCCTTGTGAACCTCCTCTGGACTCTCTCCAATGACAACACATCCTTTCTGAGCTATGGGGCCCAAAACTGTCCAAGTGTGGCCTGACTAGTGTCTTATGAAGCTTCAGCATTATCTCCTTGTTCTTATATTCTATTCCCCTTGAAATGAATGCCAACATTGCATTTGTTTTCTTTACCACAGGCTCAACCTGTAAATTAACCTTCTGGCAGTATTGCACTCCTAAGTCCCTTTGCACTTCTGATATTTGAATTTTCTTCCCATTTAGATAACAGTCCACACTATTGTTCCTTTTACCAAAATGCATTATCATACATTTCCCAACACTGGATTCCATCTGTCACTTTTTTGCCCATTCTTCCAATTTGTCTAAGACCTTCTGCAATCACATTGCTTCCTCAGCAGTACATACCCCTCCACCTATCTTTGTATCATCTGCAAACTTTGCCACAAAGCTATCAATTCCACTATGTAAATGGTTGACAAACGATGTGAAAAGTAGCGGTCCCAATACTGATCCCTGAGGAACACCAGTAGACACTGGTAGGCAACCTGAAAAGGCCCCTTTTATTCCCAGTCACTGCCTCCAGCCTGTCAGCCATTCCACTATCCATGCCAGTATCTTTCCTGTAATGCCATGGGATTTTATCTTGTTAAGCAGCTTCACGTGTGGCACCTCATCAAATGCCTTCTGAAAATCTAAGTAAATGACATCCACTACCTCTCCTTTGTCCACCCAGCTTGTTACTTCCTTGAAGAACTCTAACAGATTTGTCAGGCAAGATTTCCTTTTACAGAAACCATACTCACTTTGACCTATCTTACCATTAGTCTCCAAGTACCCGGAAACCCCACCCCCAGCAGTGGGCTCCAACACTTTCCCAACCACAGAGGTCAGGCCAATTGGCCACAATTTCCCTTATTTTGCCACTCTCTCTTCTTAAAAAGTGGAGTGACATTTGCAATTGCTCAGTCCTCTAGAACCACAACAGAATCAAGTGTCACGTACCCCGTGATGGGAATAAAGAACCAGCAGAAATAGAAAACACTTTGGAGTCCAGTATTGCTAAAAACTAATAATATTTATTAGTAACTACGCAATACAGTAATATAAATGTAGATAAATCAAAGAGGTTAGCAATGATTATATATAAATAAGTGTATCAGTAAATGTGGAAATATATATGAAAAACGAAGCTTCTTCAAGTCTAGGGGTAAAAAGATACAGTTTTACGATGGTGAGTAAAGTTCAGTTCAGTTCAGTTCGTGGTATTGAGTTGAGTAGTGATAGAGAGAGAGAGAGAAAGAGGAGGAGATTTGAGTCTTCAGGTGAGTTTTTGCCGTCAATCTTCTTGTTGTCCTCCAAAATCCTTTACAAGTCACCGACTGTGACCACAACAAAGGGGACCGATTTCCTGTGGTGGAGCTATCACCCAGGCAAGGGTGGACACATGGACAACTCCCCACCGGTCACTGCCTTTTCTTTTCACTGCAAGGGCCACTGATTGATCTGCCTGATTGATCCTCCAAAAACCCACTTTTTCTGCGGGCACAACAAAGCTCATTCAGTGTCCAAAACATGTGTCTGAGGTCTATATCATCTGACCTCCTATTTATCTCACCGTACTGAGCATCAACTGTCATTCAAATAACTCCTCCTTCCTTCCTCTGTGTAAGAAATGCAAGCAGGCGACTGTCCCTGAGAAGTATAAACACGCTGCCGAAAAATCAATACATCGATTGTCCATCAAATAACGCCGCCTTCGGTCACCATGGCAACTTATGAGCTGCTCGGTGCCATCTCCAACTCAGCAGAAATCCAAATGTTAGCCAGTTCTTTCCGGTACCTTAAAATGACAGTCCAAAAGTTAGTCTTCGTCTCTCTCTCTCTTTCTTTCTCTCTCTCTTTTCAAAACAACATGTCGGTGTTAAATAACTCTCTCTCTCTTTTCAAAAGTACAGTTCATAGGGGTAATTCAGGACCCCGTCACATAAGTGATTCTTGAAAGATCACAACCGATGCATCTGCTATCTCTTTAGCAACCTCCTTCAGAATTCCGGGACGTAGTCCATCTGGTCCAGGTGACTTATCCACCTTAAGATATTTCAGTTTGCCTCGCACTTTTTTTCTTTGCAATAATAATGACACACACTGCTGCTTCCTGGCAATCATGGACCTCTGGCACATCGATAGTGTCTTCCACAGTGAAGATATACACAACGTACCCATTACGTTCATCCACCATTCCTCTGTACCCCAATACTACCTCACCAACATCATTTTTCAATGGTCCAACATCAATTCTCGCCTCCCATCTACTCTTTATATAACTGAAAAAAATAGTATTCTACTTTATACTATTGGCCAGCTTGCCCTCACACTTCATCCCTTCCTTCCCCATGGCCCCCCTAGTTTCCTTTTATTGGATTTTAAAAACTTCCCAATCATCCAATCTCCAACTCACCTTTGCTACACTATATGCCCTCTCCTTGGCTTTTATGCAGTCCTTAACTTCCCTTGTCAGCCACAGTTGCCTATCCCTGCCATTTGAGAACTTCTTCTTCTGAGGGACATATCTATCCCGTGCCTTGTGAACCATTCCCAGAAAATTTAGCCACCTCTGCTCTGACGCCATCCTCGCCAGTATCTCCCTCCAATACACCTGGACAAGCTCTTCTCTCATGCCTCTTTATCTCATGCCCCTTTATCCCATTGCGATACTGATACATCTGACTTATTCTTCTCCTTCTCAAATTTCAGTATGAATTCAATTATATTATGATCACTGCCTCCTAAGATCCCTAATAAAATCTGGATTATTACACAACACCCAATCTAAGATAGCCTTTCCCTGAGTAGGCTCAATCACAAGCTGCTCTAAAAAGCCATTCCGTAGGCATTCAACAAATTCCCTCTCTTGTGATCCAAGACCAACCTGATTTTCCCAATCCCCTTGCATATTGAAGTCCGCCATTACCCTTATTATATACCCTTTCCAGCTCCCTTTGCAATCTCAACCCCATTTCTTGGCTACTATTTGGAGGCCTATATATGATTCCCATAATGATTTTTTTTTACCCTTGCAGTTTCTTAACTCCAACCACAAAGATTCGACATTCTCTACCCTATGTCACCTCTTTCCAAAGATGGAATCATAACGACCAATTTTATTGTGCCATGAGTTCATCTACCTTATTCTGAATGCTACGTGCATTTAAATACAGCTCCTTCAGTCCTGCATTCTTCATCTTTATAAATTTTGTGTCTGTGGTACAATTTAACTCTTTGCTCTGTCTGCAGTTGTACCTCGTCACTGGCTTGTCCTTCCTTACATTCGTAACACATGTTACATCATCTACTTGCAAGCCTGCTGGCTCATCTTCAGCTCTATCAGACTGGTTGCCATCCCCCTGCCGTGTTAGTTTAATCCACTCCCAACAGCTCTAGCAAACCCGCAAATAGTCGATGGATCTAGGCAGGTGAGATGGTTTGGCATGGACTAGATGGGCTGAAGGGCAACTCGTCCCTTTTGTACAGGTCGCATCTGCCCCAGAGGAGGTCCCAATGATCCAGAGATCTGAATCCCTGCCCCCACTCCAATTCTTCAGCCACACATTTATCTACCACCTCATTCTACTCCTTTCCTCACTGTCGTGTGGGACAGGCAGTAATCCCGAGATTACTACCTTTGAGGTCCTGCTTCTCAGCTTCCTTCCTAACTCCTTGTATGATGTTTTCAAGACCTCTTCCCTTTTGCTACCTATGTTGTCAGTACCGATATGTACCACGATTTCTGGCTGCTCACCCTCCCATTTCAGGATATTAGAAACATAGAAACATAGAAGATAGGTGCAGGAGTAGGCCATTTGGCCCTTCGAGCCTGCACCGCCATTCAGTACGATCATGGTCGATCATCCAACTCAGGACCCTGTACCTGCCTTCTCTCCATACCCTCCGATCCCTTTATCCACAAGGGCCATATCTAACTCCCTCTTAAATATAGCCAATGAACTGGCCTCAACTGTTTCCTGCGGCAGAGAATTCCACAGATTCACCACTCTCTGTGTGAAGTTTTTCCTCATCTCAGTCCTAAAAGGCTTCCCCTTTATCCTCAAACTGTGACCCCTCGTTCTGGACTTCCCCAACATTGGGAACGATCTTCCTACATCTAGCCTGTCCAATCCCTTTAGAATTTTATACGTTTCAATAAGATCCCCCCTCAATCTTCTAAATTCCAGTGAGTATAAGCCTAGTCGATCCAGTCTTTCATCATATGAAAGTCCTGCCATCCCAGGAATCAATCTGGTGAACCTTCTTTGTACTCCCTCTATGGCAAGAATGTCTTTCCTCAGATTAGGGGACCAAAACTGCACACAATACTCCAGGTGTGGTCTCACCAAGGCCTTGTACAACTGCAGTAGTACCTCCCTGTTCCTGTACTCAAATCCTCTTGCTATGAATGCCAGCATACCATTCGCCTTTTTCACCGCCTGCTGTACCTGCATGCCCACTTTCAAAGACTGGTGTATAATGACACCCAGGTCTCGTTGCACCTCCCCTTTTCTTAATCGACCACCATTCGGATAATAATCTGTTTTCCTGTTCTTGCCACCAAAGTGGATAACTTCACATTTATCCACATTAAATTGCACCTGCCATGAATTTGCCCACTCACCTAACCTATCCAAGTCACCCTGCATCCTCTTAGTATCCTCCTCACAGCTAACACTGCCGCCCAGCTTCGTGTCATCCGCAAACTTGGAGATGCTGCATTTAATTCCCTCGTCTAAGTCATTAATATAAATTGTAAACAACTGGGGTTGTTTACAATATATTGTGGATATGTTCAGAAACATCAAGAACCCTGGCACCTGGGAGGCAATCTACCATCCGTGTTTCCTTTTCATGTCCACAAAATCACTTATCTGTCCCCCTGACTGTAGAGTCCTTACTGCTGCCATCCTCTCCAGTTCCCTACCCTTCTGAGCCACAGGGCCAGACTCTGTGCCAGAGGCACGGCCACTGTTGCTTCCCCCCGGTAGGCCGTCCCCATCAACAATAAGTATTCCATTTTGAGTACTGTTGGGTGTTCTTCACTATTTGATGATCTCCCTTTATTCTTTGGAGCATAGAAGGTTGAGGGGGGACTTGATAGAGGTATTTAAAATTATGAGGGGGATAGATAGAGTTGACATGGATAGGCTTTTTCCATTGAGAATGGGGGAGATTCAAACAAGAGAACATGAGTTGAGAGTTAAGGGGCAGAAGTTTAGGGGTAACATGACGGGGAACTTCTTTACTCAGAGAGTGGTAGCTGTGTGGAATGAGCTTCCAGTGGAAGTGGTTGAGGCAGGTTCGATGTTGTCGTTTAAAGTTAAATTGGACAGCTATATGGACAGGAAAGGATTGGAGGGTTATGGGCTGAGTGCAGGTCGGTGGGACTAGATGAGAGTTCGGCACGGACCAGAAGGGCCGAGATGGCCTGCTTCTGTGCTGTAATTGTTATTTGGTTATATGATTATAAAACTGTTCAGGATACTCTGGGTGCGGTCTGACCAATGCCTTATGAAGACTGTGCACATGTTTACTTCACCGAGGGGAAAGAAAATGGAAGGGAGGTGCTTAGGCAGAGGAGGCCATCTGTGGATTTTACCATAAAGTGACAAGGTGATCCTGGGAAGACAGAAATGCAAACCTTGGGGAGACATACCAGCCTGGTGAATAGCCCTTGTCGAGCATTTTGACACAATGATACGGGCAGAAAATGATGTAGCCATGTGTAAGTTCGCGAGTCCTCAGTAACAAATAATTCTGAGGAAGACTCTGCAATTCGTTTACCTGACACCAGTAAACAAAGAACAGATTAGCTTTATTAGTCACACCTATATTGAAATGGATTGTTTGTGTCAACAACCAGCATAGCCCGAGGGTTTTCTGGAGGGCAGCCCACAAGTGTCGCCATGCTTCCAACACCAATGTACCATAGCCACACTTACTAACACTAACGTGTACGTACATCTTCGGAATGTGGAAGGGAACCTGAACACCTGAGGAAGCCGACGGGGGAATGGGGAGAAGGTCCAATCTGCTTACGGAAAGCAGCAGGAATTGAACCCCGATCGCTGTTTGCTGGTGCTGTAATAGTGTTACGCTGACTGCTACACCACTGTGCTGCCCTTTCGAAGTTCAACGTGCAAAGTAAATTTGTCATCAAAGTATGTACAGGTACATATCATTTTCTTGCAGGCATTCACAGTAGAACAAATAAATGCAGTAGAATCAATGGAAAACTACACACAAACAAAAGAAAAAAACTGGCAAACAATTAACCTAAAGAAGGCAAACTGTGCGAAAAACTAAAATAAATAGGTAAATAGATAGATAGATAAATAGATAGATAGATAGATAAATAAATAGGTAGATAAAGAGATAGATAGATAAATAGATATAGATAAATAAATAAATAGATAGATAAAGCGATAGATAGATAAATAAATAGATAGACAGATAGATAGATAGATAAATAGATAAATAAATAGATGGATAGATAAATAGATAGATAGATAAATAGATACATAAATAGATAGATAGATAGACAAATAGATAGATAAATAAATAGATAGATAGATAAATAGATAAATAAACAGATAGATAGATAAATAGATAGATAGATAGATAGATAAATAAATAGATAGATAAATAGATAGATAGATAAATAGATAGATAAATAAATAGATAGATAGATAGATAAATAAATAGATAGATAGATAGATAAATAGAGAACATGAGTTCTCACATCCTACAAACCATGTGGATGGTGGATACAGCTCAGTCCATCACAGGCAAAGCCCTCCCCAACATTGAGCACCTCTATAAATAGGGCTGTCGGAGGAAAGCAGCATCAATCATCGAGGGCTCCCACCATGCTCTCTTCTCGCTGTTGCCGCCAGGAAGAAGCAGATACCTTAGGCCCTATGCCAACAGGTTTAGGGACAGTTATTACCCCTCAAGTACCAGGCTCCTGAACCAGTGTAGATAACTTCACCCACCTCAAATCTGAATGGATTCCACATAAGGACTCCACAACTCATGTTCTCAGTATTATTTATTTACTTATTGATCTAGCTATTTATTCATCTATTCATTAATTTGTTTGTTTATTTATTTGGGTAGGTTTTTTTTGCAGTTTGCCTTCTTTTGCACATTGGTTGTTTGTCAGTACTTGTGTGTATTTCTTTCAATGATTCTATTGCAATTCTTTACTCTACTGTGAAGGCCTGCAAGAAAATAAATCGCAGGGTAGTATATGGTGACGTATACTTTGATAATAATTTCTTCCCTTCCCTTCCCACAGAAAATTTGCAGATGCTGGAAATCCGAGCAACACACACAAAATGCTGGGGTACGTCAGCAGGCGAGGCAGCATCTATGGAAAGGAGTATAGTCGACATTTTGGGCCGAGCTCTTTCTATATCCTGCAGAAAGCATTCGGCCCGAAAGGTCGACTGTACTCTTTTCCATAGATGCTGCCTGCCTCGCCTGGTGAGTTCCTCCAGCATGTGGAGTGTGTTGCCAGTGTCAATGGTTCTGATTCAATGTTGTTACACGTGGAAGACATCCTATTGGTGGAAATTGGCGTCGCCCTGGTTACTGTTGTTACTTTGCGTAACCAGGATACGCCGTTGAATGGAATTATCGGTGAACGGACCGTACCACTCAGTAACAGCAACATATGCGGACTGTCCGCGGAAGGTCTTCGTGAAGCGGTAATATAATGCATTCATCTAATGCTTTCAAGTTAGTGTTAGAATATTATTTAACTGAATTGAATATATATATATATATGCAAGGGGATTAAATTTCTAAGCTAAGATCTTTTAGCAGAACTTAGTTTATTAAACATCATCGAATTTGTTCTCACGGTGAGTCCAACGTTGGAGACATCCTATTGGTGGAAATTGGCGTCGCCCTGGTTACCGTTGTTACTTTGCGTAACCGGGATAGGTTGCTCACGTGGAATTATCGGGGAGCGGACCTTACCACTCAGTAATAGCGACTTCAGCAACATAGCGCTGTTGGACCACGGCCATAACTTTAAAAAAAAATTAAAACTTAATTTAAGAGGTGGATCTCTGGAGCATAAAACCAGCAAAATGAATTCACCCATAAACTCGTTTGGTTAAATGTAATCGTGCAAAAGATTTTACAGGCACCAAGACCTCGCCTGGCTGGCGGTGAGAGGGGCCCTCCCAGTCAGAGCCCTCCTGTACGCCTGGAACGTCGTCTCCGCACCCCACTGCCCACGGGAGGACTGCAGTGAGGAGGAGTCTGTGACCCACCTCTTTGCGCACTGTCAGTTTGCAGAGAGGGTGTGGAGGAGGATGGACGGGCTAGTGTCACGTTTCATCCCCAGCAGCTGCGTAACAGAGGACTCTCTGATCTACGGGCTGTTCCCGGGGACGCACACGGAGACCAACATCCGGTGCTGCTGGCAGATCATCAACTCGGTGAAAGACGCTCTTTGGTCGGCCCGAAACTTGATGATCTGCCAGCACATGGAGATGCCCGTGGGAGAATGCTGCCGACTGGCACACTCTCGGCTGCAGGAGTACGTGCTGAAGGACGCACTGAAACTCGGTGCAGCCACCGCAAGGGCCCGGTGGGGAAGGACCACAGTATAGGTTTCTCCACCCGCGGGAGTGGGAGGGATCGGTGGGCGGGGAGTATACCCCTCAACAATGAGATGCTAAGCTGAACTACTGGATGCCACGTGGGTGGCTATAAATACGGATATGTACTGAGTATAATGCAAACGTATGTAAAGGATGAAAAGTTATTGAATGGTTTATTGTATATATTTATTTTTGAATAAAGTATATTTTGAAATAATAAAAAAAAATTTTATCCCAGGGCACCATGGATGAGGAGTTTGTTAACGCAATGCTGCAGAAACGGGCAAAAGCTATCGTAATAGAGGTACTGGAAAAAGCCAAAAGTTATCTTGAACAACAGATGATAAAAGAGGGTAAGGAAAAAAAACACGTTCAAGATCAGAGTCAGGTTTAACGTCACTTGCCTACAGTACTGTGCAAAAGTCGTAGGCACATATAGGACGCCTAAGATTTGTGCACAGTACTGTAGTGATTTTATGTATTGCACTGAACTGCAGCTTCAACAAAAACAAATTTCCTGACGTATGTGAGTGATGATAAACCTGATTCTGATATGGGTCTCTATTGTGGACTGAGAGTGGGAAGGGGACAGGGAGAGGGGAATCGTGGTTGGGAAAAGGGGGAGGGAGCGGGAAGCACCAGGGAGACATTCCGTCATGATCAATAAACCAATTGTGTGGAATCCAACGACCTTGCCTGGTGTCTCAGGGCTGCTTGGGTCTGTACCCCACGCTACCGCCATTCCTGACACTCCTCTGCCACCTGTGCCACACCCCTCCCGTGGCGCTCCAACCTCGCCATTCCCAACACACTTTGCTCCCGCCAGATTAACAAACTCGCTCTCCACGCCACATTGACAAATACAGTACTGTGCAAACATTCTAGCTATGTATATGTGCCTAAGACTTTTGCACAGTCCTGTATGCCATGGAAATTTCTTGTTTTTCAGCAGCAGCACAGTATAATACACAATAAAAACATGAATTATAGGGAGAAATATATAGTGCAAAAGGAGACCAAAAAAAAAATCAGAGGAAAAAGTAGTGAGGTAGTGTACATGGGTTCAATGTCCATTCCGAAATCTGATTGCAGAGGAGAAGAAGCTGTTCCTGAAGTGTTCAGTGTGTGTCTTCAGGCTCCTGTACCTCCTCCTTGATGGCAGCAACAAGAAGGGGACATGTTCTGGGTGGTGGGGGTTCTTAATGATGGATGCTGCCTTTTTGAGGTGTCGCCTTTTGAAGAGATCCTCGATGCTGGTATATTAGTGCCCATGTTGATGTCCAAGGATACACTCTGTAGAATGCGGGGGGGATCTCACGGAAACCTACCAGGTATTGAAAGGACTAAATAGGGTGAATGTGGAGAGGATGTTTTCCATGGTGGGAGTATCCAGAAC
Organism: Mobula birostris; assembly: GCF_030028105.1. NCBI lineage: Eukaryota > Metazoa > Chordata > Chondrichthyes > Myliobatiformes > Myliobatidae > Mobula > Mobula birostris. The sequence goes on along the minus strand of NC_092379.1, from coordinate 130,261,581 downwards.
TAGAGGGCACAGCCTCATTATTGAGGGGCAACCCTTTAGAACAGAGGTAAGGAGGAATTTTTGTAGCCAGAGAGTAGTGAATCTGTGGAATGCTCTGCCACAGACTGCAGTGGAGGCCAAGTCCATGGGTATATTTAAGGTGGAAGTTGATTGTTCCTGGTCAGTCAGGGCATCAAAGGATATGTGGAGAAGACAGGTGTATGGGGTTGAGTGGGATCTGGGATCAGCTGTGATGGAATTCTGGAGCAGACTCGATGGGCTGAATGGCCTAATTCTGCTCCAGTATCTTTATGGTCTAAGGTAGAAGGGGTGATGTTGCTCTGTTGGTAAAAAATAAAATCAAATCATTAGAAAGAGTTGACATAAGGTGGAAGGTGTTGAATCCTTATGAATAGAACTAAGGAATTGCAAGGGTAAAAAGACCCTATGGAGTTGTATACAGACTCCCAAACAGAAGTAAGAATGTGGCCTGCAAATTGCAACGGGAAATAAAAAATGCATGTCAAAAGGGCAATGTTACAATAGTCATTGGGGAATTCAATATGTGGGTAGATTGGGAAACAGACTGGTGCTGGATTACCGCAGGGAGAATTTCCAGAGTGACCATGAGATGGCTTTTTGGAGTAGTTTGTGGTTGAGCTCACCGGGGGATCAGCTATTCTGGATTGGGTGTTTTGCAATGAACCAGAATAGATTAGAGACCTTAAGCTAAAAGAACCTTCAGGAGAAAGTGATCATAATATGATCGAATTCACTCTGAATTTTGAGAAGGAGTAGCTAAAGTCAGATGTATCAGTATTACAATGGAGTAAAGGAATTCTAGAGGCATGAGAGAGGAGCTGACCAGAACCGATTGGAAAAGAACACTGGCAGGGATGACGGCAGAGCAGCAAAGGCTGGAATTTCTGGAAGCAATTCGAAAGGCACAGGATATATACATCTCAAAGAGGAAGAAGTGTCCTAAAGGAAAGATGAGACAACCATGGCTGACAAGAAAAGTCAAAGCCAACATAAAAGCCAAAAGGAGGACATACAATAGAACAGAGATTCAGGGGAAGTTAGAGGATTGGGAAGCTTTTACAAACCAACAGAAGGTAACCAAAATAGTCATTAAGAAGGTAAAGTAAGCTAGCCAATAATATTAAAGGGGATACCAAAAATTTCTTCCAAGTGTAAAAGAGAGGCGAGAGTGGATATTGGACTGCTGGAAATTGATGGTGGAGAGGTAGTAATGGAGGACAATAAAATGGTGGGTGAACTGAATAAGTATTTTGCATCAATCTTCACTGTGGAAGATATTAACAGTATGGTGGAAGTTCCAGGTGTCAGGGGGCATGAAGTCTGTGAAGTTACCATAACTAGAGAGAAGGTTCTAGGGAAACTTGAAAGGTCTGAAGGTAGATAGATCAGATGGTGTACATCCCAGGGTTCTGAAAGAGGTGGCTGAAGAGATAATGGAGGCATTAGTAATGATCTTTCAAGAATCACTAGATTCTGGAATGGTTCTGGAAGACTGGAAAATTGCAAACACAAAATAATCTGCAGATGCTGGGGTCAAAGCAACACTCACAACACGCTGGAGGAACTCAGCAGGTCAGGCAGCATCAGTGGAAAAGATCGGTCGATGTTTCGGGCCGGAACCCTTCGTCAGGACAAAGGGTTCCAGCCTGAAACGTCAACCGATCTTTTCCACTGATGCTGCCCGATCTGCTGGAAAATTGCAAATGTCACTCCATTCTTCAGTAAGGGAAACGATAGGTCAGTTAGTCTGACCTCAGTGGTTGGGAAGACATTGGAGTCGTTTATTAAGGATGAGGTATCAGGGTACTTGGAGGCACAGGATAAAATAGGCTATAGTCAGCATGGTTTCCTCAAGGGAACATCTTGCCTGACAAATCTATTGGAACTCTTTGAAGAAATAACAAGCAGGATAGATAAGGAAAAATTGGTTGATGTTGTGTGCTTGGATTTTCAGAAGGCTTTTGACAAAGTGCCACACATGAGCTATGAACCCATGGTATTACAGAAAAGATTCTAGCATGGATAAAGCAGTGGCTGATTTGCAGGATGCGAAGAGTGGGAATAAAGGGAGCCTTTTTTGGCTGGCTATCGGTGCCTAGTGGTGTTCCACAGGGATCTGTGTTGGGACCGATTCATTTTAGGTTATTGGTCAGTGATTTGGATGATAGAATATATGGCTTTGTTGCAAAGTTTATAGACGATGTGAAGGTAAGTGGAGGGGCAGATAGTTTTGAAGAAGTAGAGAGACTACAGAAGGACTTAGAGAGTTTAGGAGAATGGGCAAAGAAGTGGCAGATGGAATACGGTGTTGGGAAGTGTATGGTCATGCACTCTGGTAGAAGAAATGAAAACGTTGACTGTTTTCTAAATGGAGTGAAGATACAAAAATCTGAGGTGCAAAGGGACTTGGGGGTCCTTGTGCAGGATTCCCTAAAGGTTAATTTGCAGGTTGAGTCTGTGGTGAGGAAGGCAAATGCAATGTTAGCACTCATTTCAAGAGGACTAGAATATAAAAGTAAGGATGTGATGTTGAGACTTTAGAAAGCACTGGTGAGGCCTCACTTGGAATATTGTGAGCAATTTTAGGCCCCTTATCTTAGGAAGAATGTGCTGAAACTGGAGAGGGTTTGAAGGTTTATGAAAATGATTCCAGGATTGAAAGGCTTGTCATATGAAGAGCGGTTGATGGCTCTGGGCCTGTATTCATTAAACTTCAGAAGAATGAGGGGTGACTTCATTGAAACATATCAAATGGTGAAAGGCCTTGATAGAGTGGATGTGTTTCCTATGGTGGGAGAGTCTAAGACCAGAGGACACAGCCTCAGAATAGACGGATATCCTTTTAGAGTAGGGTAAAGGAAAACCCAAAGGCATTCTTCAATTATGTGAAGAAAAAAAAGGATGACAGGAGTGAAGGTAGGACCGATTAGAGATAAAGGTGGGAAGATGTGCCTGGAGGCTGTGGAAGTGAGCGAGGTCCTCAATGAATACTTCCCTTTGTTATTCACCAATGAGAGGGAACTTGATGATGGTGAGGACAATATGAGTGAGGTTGATGTTCTGGAGCATGCTGATATTAAGGGAGAGGAGGTGTTGGAGTTGTTAAAATACATTAGGACAGCTAAGTCCCCGGGGCCTGACGGAATATTCCCCAGGCTGCTCCGCGAGGCAAGAGAAGAGATTGCTGAGCCTCTGGCTAGGATCTTTATCTCCTCGTTGTCCACGGAAATGGTACCGGAGGATTGGAGGGAGGCGAATGTTGTTCCCTTGTTCAAAAAGGGTAGTAGGGATAGTCCGGGTAATTATAGACCAGTGAGCCTTATGTGTGTGGTGGGAAAGCTGTTGGAAAAGATTCTTAGAGATAGGATCTATAGGCATTTAGAGGATCATGGTCTGATCAGGGACAGTCAGCATGGCTTTGTGAAGGGCAGATTGTGTCTAACAAGCCTGATAGAGTTCTTTGAGGAGGTGACCAGGCATATAGATGAGGGTAGTGCAGTGGATGTGATCTATATGGATTTTAGTAAGGCATTTGACAAGGTTCCACACGGTAGGCTTATTCAGAAAGTTAGAAAGCATGGGATCCAGGGAAGTTTGGCCAGGTGGATTCAGAATTAGCTTGCCTGCAGAAGGCAGAGGGTGGTGGTGGAGGGAGTACATTCAGATTGGAGGATTGTGACTAGTGGTGTCCCACAAGGATCTGTTCTGGGACCTCTACTTTTCGTGATTTTTATTAACGACCTGGATGTGGGGGTAGAAGGGTGGGTTGGCAAGTTTGCAGATGACACAAAGGTTGGTGGTGTAGATAGTGTAGAGGATTGTCAAAGATTGCAGAGAGACATTGATAGGATGCAGAAGTGGGCTGAGAAGTAGCAGTTGGAGTTCAACCCGGAGAAGTGTGAGGTGGTACACTTTGGAAGGACAAACTCCAAGGCAGAGTACAAAGTAAATGGCAGGATACTTGGTAGTGTGGAGGAGCAGAGGGATCTTGGGGTACATGTCCACAGATCCCTGAAAGTTGCCTCACAGGTGGATAGGGTAGTTAAGAAAGCTTATGGGGTGTTAGCTTTCATAAGTTGAGGGATAGAGTTTAAGAGTTGCTAAGTAATGATGCAGTTCTATAAAACTCTGGTTAGGCCACACTTGGAGTACTGTGTCCAGTTCTGGTCACCTCACTATAGGAAGGATGTGGAAGCATTGGAAAGGGTACAGAGGAGATTTATCAGGATGCTGCCTGGTTTAGAAAGTATGCATTATGATCAGAGATAAAGGGAGCTAGGGCTTTACTCTTTGGAGAGAAGGAGGATGAGAGGAGACATGATAGAGGTGTACAAGATAAGTAGAGGAATAGATAGAGTGGATAGCCAGCGCTTCTTCCCCAGGGCACCACTGCTCAATACAAGAGGACATGGCTTTAAGGTAAGGGATGGGAAGTTCAAGGGGGATATTAGAGGAAGTTTTTTTACTCAGAGAGTGGTTGATGCGTGGAATGCACTGCCTGAGTCAGTGGTGGAGGCAGATACACTAGTGAAGTTTAAGAGGCTACTAGACAGGTATATGGAGGAATCTAAGGTGGGGGCTTATATGGGAGGCAGGGTTTGAGGGTCGGCACAACATTGTGGGCCGAAGGGCCTGTACTGTGCTGTACTATTGTATGTTCTATGTATGTTAGAGTGGAGATGAGGAGGAATTTCTTCAGCCAGAGGGTGGTGGATCTGTGGAATTCTTTGCCACAGGCAGCTGTGGGCCAAGCCTTTATGTATATTTAAGGCAGAGGTTGATAGATTCTTGATTGGTCAGGGCATGAAGAAATACAGAGAGAAGGCTGGAGATTGGTGTTGAGAGAAAAATTGGATCAGCCTTGATGAAATGGCAGAGCAAACTTGGTGGGCCAAATGGCCAATTCTTCTCCTATGTTTTTTGGTCTTATAATGGAGATGGACACGAGCCTTATATAATTTAGTGATGTTATTTACATAGCTTTTATTATACTCTCGAAATACCTGAAGTGGCACGTGCACAATTGTTTAGTTTTAAAAATAATTGCCTCAATTAAGTTTTAAGGAATAATATGAAGGTTTGATTATCAGAGTGTACTTGAATGTTGAATTGCAGGTTGAGTCAGTGGTGAGGAAGGCAAATGTAATGTTAGCATTCATTTCCAGAGGACTGGAATATAAAGCAAGGATGTAATACTGAGCTTTTATAGGTCATTGGTCAGACCACATTTGGAGTATGGTGAGCAGTTTTGGTGGTTGACATATGAGGAGCTTTTTATGACTCTGGACCAGTACTCATTGGAGTTTAGAAGAATGAGGGGGGATCTCATTGAAACCTGTTGAAAATAGAAAGGCCTACGTAGAGTGGACGTGGAGAGGATGTTTCCTATAATGGGTGAGTCTAGGGCCAGAGGGCACAGCCTCAGAACACAAAGACGCCCCTTTAGAATATAAATGAGGAGGAATTTCTTTAGCCAGAGGGTGATGAATCTGTGGAATTCATTGCCAAGGATGGTTGTGGAGGCCAAGTCATTGGGTATTAAAGCAGAGTTTGGTAGGTTTTTGAATAGTCAGGATGTCAAAAATTATGGGAAGAAGGCAGGAGAATAGGGTTGAGAGGGATAATAAATCAGCCATGATGGAACAGTGGAGCAGGCCTGATGGGCCAGATAGCCTAACTTTGTTCCTACATCTTATGGTCTTATTATTCAAAGTCTTGTGTCTTGCGTTTCAGCGAACTTTACCATGTCCTTGGACAAGGATACAAGCAGCTGGCATGGGCAAGTATTTAATTGGGGTGAGGGCAAATTCTGATGCTGTGCAGCAAAAACCTGGGAGCAGATGAACAATGGAAATGTAGAGGCTGTTTGGGGAGCTCCTGCATGAGGTTCTGGAGAGGTTTGTCTGGTTGAGGCAGGGAGAGGACGGTGTCTTTGCAAAGCTTTTGGGAAGATTCCAATCGGCAGGACATGGGTTTACAAAATGGAGACGTGTAGATTTTTAAAAACAAAATAAACTTTATTCATAATAAAAGAATATTTACTAGAATAAACTGTTGAATGCCCTTTCATACAGTTCTGTTGCATTCGTACACATCACCAGCACCATTGCCATTCGTGTGGTTCTCCGGGATGGCATGTTAGCTACCACTATAATTGAGGGTTTTCCTCCTCCAACCCAGCCCCTCCTCTCCAGTAGAAGAACCCTGTACTGTTGTCCTTCCCCACTGAGTCCTTGCAGTAGCCGCACCAAGCTTCATTCGTTCCCTCAGCGTGTGCTGCTGCAGCTTGGAACGTGCCAGTGGGTAGTGTTCCTCCACTGCATCTTAATGTCCTTGCAGACCAACAACTTTTTTTTTGATGGGGTGGGGGGAATGCGCTATGCAGGTGCTACACCTTGGCCAAGGGTGGGCTGCAGGCAAGCGGAGGAAAGGAGCGCCTTACACCTCACCTGATAGAGATGCGTCTGCACCCCATCACCCATTTTGTTGTCTAGTATATTTAAAATACAGCAGGTACGTTCATACTCTGAACACCATTGTAATAATCCAGCATGTACTGTATGCGTCTCAACACGGTTTCCAGAACCATGCTGGTGCAGACAGTTTGGCATAAACAGGCTCCAACTGTGTCAATTAGACAATATTCTTCTCTTTTGTAAGGAAAAAGCACTTGTCAAATTCGCAATATCCAATAGGTCATATGCATGGATCAATTTGATAAAAGTGTGCATTCAAATGTAAGCACTCTTATGTTCCTAAATTAGCATTCTGTGTCACTCATGTCATCAGACAGTTCTTTTTTCAGACCATTTATACAATCTTCCTCTCTTTTGTAAGGAAAAAGCCCTTATCAAATCGGTAACGTCCAATGGGTCACGTGCAAGGACTTCACTGTTGCCATTGGGGCAAAGCAAATCGAAGAATATATCTCTGTAAGTTTATTGTGTGCTGATAATGGACTTCCGCTCTCTTTTGTGTTTCATTTTCCTTTGGCTTCTACCTTCCCATCTTTTTTTTATCAGCCACTCCTTGTCGGTGACATCCTTTGGCAGAGTATCGCTTATATAGACCTCAAGCTTGGTCATTCCGTGGTCAGTCTCGGAAAGATCAGAATCAGGTTTAATATCACTGGTTTATGTTGTTAAATACAATGCAAAACATAATATTGGAAAAATGTGAATTGCATTATATACAGTATGTACATTAAATAAGTAGAGCAAAAATAGAAATAAAACAAGTAGTGAGGTAGTGCCCATGAGTTCAACGTCTATTCAGAAATCAGATGGCAGAGGGGAAGAATCGCTGAGTGTGTATCTTCAGGCTCCTGTGCCTCCTCCCCAATGGTAGAATGAGAAGAGGGCATGTCCTGGGTGTTGGAGGTCCTTAATGATGGACGCTGCCTTTTTGAGATGTTGCTCCCTGAAGATGCCCTGGATACTACGGAGGCTCGTGCCCATGATGGATTGACTAAGTTTACAACTCTCTGCAGCTTATTTCGATGCTGTACAGTAGCCCCCTCTCTGCTTCATGCCAGATGGTGATGCAGCCAGTTAGCATGCTCTCCACAGTACATCTGAAGAAATTTGCAAGTGTTTTTAGTGACGTACCAGATCTCCTAATGAAATATAGCCACGGCCTTCCTTGTAGCTGCACCGATATGCTGGGTCCTGGATAGATCCTCAGAGATACTGACACCCCAGGGTCTTGAAATTCCTCAGTCCTTCCACTGCTGGTCCCTCTGTGAGGATTGGTGTGTGTTCTTTCATCTTACCCCTTCTAAAGTCCACATTTTTTCTTTGGTCTTACTGACGTTGAGTACAAGGTTGTTGCTGCGACACCACTCAACTAACTGATTTATCTCGCTCCTGTACGCCCTCTCGTCACCATCTGAAATTCTGCCAGCAGTAGCTATGCAGTAACAAACTGAGATAGCTTAATCTGTTCTCTCCCACACACACACACAAATTGCTGGAGGAATTCAAGTCAGGTAGTGAATAAATATTCCGGACGTGACCTAGGACTTGTTCCGAAACAACAGGAATTCTGCAGATGCTGGAAATTCAAGCAACACACATCAAAGTTGCTGGTGAACGCAGCAGGCCAGGCAGCATCTCTAGGAAGAGGTACAGTCGACGTTTCAGGCCGAGACCCTTCGTCAGGACTAACTGAAGGAAGAGTGAGTAAGGGATTTCGACGTTTCAGGCCAAGACCCTTCGTCAGGACTAACTGAAGGGTCTCGGCCTGAAACGTCGACTCCACCTCTTCCTAGAGATGCTGCCTGGCCTGCTGCGTTCACCAGCAACTCTTATGTGTGTTACTTGTTCCGAAACGTTGACTGTCTAGTTCCCTCCATGGATGCTGCCTGACTTACAGGGTTCATCTAGCATTTTGTGTGTGTTGCTCAAGGTTTACAGCATCTGCAAAACCTCTTGTGTTTCCAATCATCTCCCCTGCTGATCAGGACGGCTAATGGTAGAGAACTGTGGAATTGAGTGTTAGTGCTATCGAACCTCACCAGTCCTAATTAATCGAATAAGTCTCAAGCAACACACACAAAATGCTGGTGAACGCAGCAGGCCAGGCAGCATCTATAGGAAGAAGTACAGTCAACATTTCAGGCCGGGACCCTTCGTCAGGGCTGACTATCTCGTCTTTCAGTTAGTCCTGATGAAGGGTCTCAGCCTGAAACGTCGACTGCTTACTCTTTTCCCTAGATGCTGCCTGGCCTGCTGCGTTCCACCAGCGTTTTATGTGTGTTGCTTAAATTTCTAGCATCTGCAGATTTTCTCGTGTTTGCGAATAAGACTCAGTCACTCCATACTGTACTGGTTTCTTCCTGTCACCTGTACTGAAAAGACAGTGAATAGCTTTTGTTTTGTGTGCCATTCAGACAGTTTCTGCAGAGAGGCGTTAAAAAGAAAACAGAATGCAGAACCTTTGAGGATGTTGCCAGGACTTGGGGACCTGAGTTATAGTGAAAGGTTAAATAGGTTTGGAGTTTATTCCCTAAAGCGTAGGAGAATGAGGGGAGATTTGATAAATGTATACACAAACTTATGAGGGATATTCATAGGGTAAATGCAAGCAGGCTTTTTTTTCACTGAGATTAGGTGAGACTAGAACTAGAGGTTAGACAATAGGTTAAGAGTGAAAGAAATGTTTAAGGGGAAACTGAGGGGGTACGTTTTCACTCAGAAGGCGGACAGAGTGTGGAATGAGCTGTCAGCTGAAGTGGACGTGAGTTTGATTTCAGTGTTTCAATATACATGTGACAAATAATGCTAATCTCTCCTAATCAATAAGAATTTTGCCGATGACACTACATTGATTGGCCTAATCTCAAACAATAACGAAGAAGTCATCTCTCTGACACAGTGGTATCAACAAAACAACCTCTCCTTCAATGTCGCAAAAACAAAGGAGCTGGTTGTGGATTACAGGAGGAATGGAGACGGGCTAACCCCTACTGACATCAATGAATGTGGGGTTGAGAGGGTAAACAGCTTTAAGTTCCTCGGCATCCACATCACTGAGGACCTCATGTGGTCTGTACATACCAGCTGTGTGGTGAAAAAGACACAACAGTGCCTCTTTCACCTCAGACAGTTGAGGAAGTTTGGTATGGGCCCCCAAATACTAAGAACTTTCTACAGGGGCACAATTGAGAGCATCCTGACTGGCTGCATCACTGCCTGGTGTGGGAACTGTACCTCCCTCAATCGCAGGACTCTGCAGAGAGTGGTGCGGACAGCCCAGCGCATCTGTAGTTGTGAACTTCCCATGATTCAGGACGTTTACAAAGACAGGTGCATAAAAAGGACCCATAGAATCATCGGGGACCTGAGTCACCCCAACCACAATCTATTCCAGCTGCTACCATCCGGGAAAGGGCACCGAAACATAAAAGCCAGAACCAACAGGCTCCGGGACAGCTTCTTCCACCAGGCCATCAGACTGATGAACTCACACTGATTTGAGTGTATTTCTATGTTACATTGACTGTTCTATTTATTATAAATTATTATAAATTACAATGATTGCACTTTGCACATTTAGACGGAGACGCAAAGATTTTTACTCATGTAAGGATGTGAAGGATGTAAGAAATACAGTTAATTCAATTCAGTTCGAATGAAAGCTTGAGTAGGCACCGCATGTGGTCAGAGGCTGGGTGTTCCTTACCAATTTTATCAGAGCATGGTGGAATGCCTTCTGTCTGCATGCGTATCGGCTTGGTACGGCAGCTGCTCTGCACATGACCACAGGAAGCTGCAGACGGTCGTGGACAGTTCAGCTCAGCCCTGGGACCAGCCTCCTCTCTATGGCCTCTGTCTATACTTCTCGCTCTCCCAATAAAGCAGCCAGCATAATTCTAAGACCCCATCTGCCCTGGACATTCTGTCTTCTCCCCTCCCCATCAGGCAGGAGATACAAAGGCCTGAAAGCACACACACAAGGGCAGCTTCTACCCCCTGTTATATAACTATTGAATGTCT